>NC_091282.1:26831999-27131999 GCF_032444005.1 Ranitomeya imitator
TATATATATATATATTTATTTTTTTTCTTCTACAATACTCTAGTTACTATAATAAGGACATGTATAAAAAAAAAACCAGCCAAACATTATTATCCGAGCTCAAAACATAAAAAAAAGATTGAATCATCGCCAGTACAAAATTGTGAAAAAGTACTAAAATTAAAATTGAACTTTGTTGCAGGAAAAGCTTAATATATTTTATTTTTCTCTGAATTTTGTGTTTGTATTAAAAAAAAATATATAAAATGTCTCCAAATTCTAAAATTGCAAATAAAACAATATAAAAGTATTAAACAATGAAATATTTATAAAATCCAGAATAGAAGAATCCAAACAATGGAAAGTTTCAGTATAAAATGTATCAGTCTCAGCAAATCTCCCGGAGGAGCCGGCGAGCGGTGGCAAAACCTCAACGTCCGCTGTGATTCTTCCATAGAAGGATATGGAGCCGCTTCCTCGCTAAACATAAAAGAAATCATCCAAGACAAACCAGATGTAAATTTCCTATATTTTTATTATTTTATAGATCTGTAAAGCTCGCCAAGATTTATTTTTTCCCAATAGAGTAGCAGGAAATTTATTACATATGTTAAATTAATTTTGTAAAAATAGACAGTTCTATTTTGGTTATTTCCTACCCTCTCTCCTCCCCCCCCCCCCAAAAAAAAAATAAATAAAAAAAATTCCTATAATATAGAAGCTTAATCTGGCAAATGTGTGATGTGTGCAAGTCATAGAGGATATAACATCTCAATAGTCTGGGTCTAGTTGTTCCAATTATTCGAAAAAATAACATTTTGGTCACTTGCAGAATTATTGACACCCTCTCACAGGGGTGGATCCAAGATTAAATCTAGGGTTGAGGTTTATGAAAAAAAAAAACATTCAACAATGCAAAACAATGTCAACTCAAGGTAGCAAAAAAAAATGGCACAAATGAACACTTGCCCTACCAAAGTACAATAATAGTGGTCGGATGGAAGGTGTACAGGACGGGTCTGCAGAGGATATAAAGCTGATCACAATATGGTCCTATTACATCACGAGGGACATCTGCTCTGATTGTAGAACTTCTACCTTTTCTTCTCCATCTGACCCAGAACTTCATGACCATTTCTCCCAATGATGAGTTGACTGTCTAGACATCTTTGGTCTATACCAACACAAATAAATTTAAATCCCAGACAGTCCCCAAACCAATCTAGACCTCAGACCAGAACCTTAAACAAATTGAGAGCCCAGACTTAATCCTAAGGATAAAATCAAATCCTTAATCGTTTTACGTTTGGCTATGTTCTGCTGATCGCAGTCTTCTCGATGATCTGAACATGTTTTGCACGAGATCTCGTATATAGCCACTTTCCTATATTTCAATGACTTTTCTATATTTGGCTATGTTCTGCTCTTCCTAAACTTCTTGTTGATCTAGACAAGTCTTGTATATGGCCCTTTTCCTATATGCAGTGACTTTTCTACTTTTGGCTACGTTCTAGTTCTTGAAGGCTTCTGGACATGTCTTGTATATGGCCGCTTTCCTACAGGTGCTTCTGAGAAAATTAGAATATCATCAAATGTTAATTTATTTCAGTTCAATACAAAAAGTGAATCTATATTATATAGAGTCATTACACACAGAGTGATGTATTTCATGTGTTTATTTCTGTTAATGTTGATGATTATGGCTTACAGCCAATGTAAACCCCAAAGTCATTATCTCAGTCAGCGCAGCCGTCTACCAGGAAATTTTAGAGCACTTCATGCTTCACTCTGCAGACAAGCGTTTTGGAGATGGAAATTTCATTCTCCAGCAGGACTTGGCCCCTGTACACACTGCCTAAAGTACCAATACCTGGTTTACAAGCAACAGTGTCACTGTGCTTGATTGGCAGCAAACTCACCTGACCTTAACCCCATAGAGAATCTATGGAGTATTGTCAAGAGGAAGATGAGAGACACCAGACCCAACAATGCAGACGAGCTGAAGGCTGCTATCAAAGTAACCTGGGCTTCCATAACCCCTCAGCAGTGCAGCAGAGTGATCACTTAAATTCCACGCCGCATTGATGCAGTAATTGATGCCAAAGGAGCCCCGACCAAGTATTGAGTGCATTTACTGAACATACATTTCAGTAGGACAACATTTCAGATTTTAAAATCATTTTTCAAGCTGGTGTTATATTCTAATTTACTGACATAATAACTTTTGGGTTTTCATTGGCTGTAAGCCATAATCATCAACATTAACAGAAATATACACCTGAAATACATCACTCTGTTTGTAATGACTCTATATAATACTGTATATGAGTTTCACTTTTTTTCTGAAAAGGAGAAATGGTCAAAATTAAAAAAAGAAAACCCCAGTGCTTTCAGACCTCAAATAATGCAAAGAAAACAAGTTCATAATCATTTAGAAACAACAACACTAATGTTTTACCTCAGGAAGAGTTCAGAAATTAATATTTTGTGGAATAACCATGATTTTTAATCACAGCTTTCATGCGTCTTGGCATGCTTTCCACCAGTCTTTCACACTGCCTCTGGTACAATAATGTCAGCCGTTCTTCTTTCTTTGATGGCTTGTGATTATCCATCATCCTCCTGATTACATTCCAGAGGTTTTCAATGGGGTTCAGGTCTGGAGATTGGCTGCCCATGACAGGGGTTTGATGTGGTGGTTTCTTAATTTTTGCCAGATCTGTATGTATTATTTTTCTACATTTGGCTCTGTTCTCCTCCTCTAAGGCTTCTGGACATGACTTGTATATGGCCACTTTCCTATATATAGGTGACTTTTCTACACTTGGTTCTGTTCTTCTCCTAGCAGGCTTCTGGACATGTCTTGTATATGGCCGCTGTCCTATATATTGATGACTTTTCTAGGTTTGCCGCTGTCCTATATATTAATGACTTTTCTAGGTTTGGCTATGTTCTCCTCCTCGCAGGCTTCTGGACATGTCTTGTATATGGCCGCTGTCCTATATATTGATGACTTTTCTAGGTTTGCCGCTGTCCTATATATTGATGACTTTTCTAGGTTTGGCTATGTTCTCCTCGCAGGCTTCTGGACATGTCTTGTATATGGCCGCTGTCCTATATATAGATGACTTTTCTAGGTTTGGCTATGCTCTTCTCCTCGCAGGCTTCTGGACATGTCTTGTATATGGCCGCTTTCCTATATATTGATGACTTTTCTAGGTTTGGCTATGCTCTCCTCGTAGGCTTCTGGACATGTCTTGTATATGGCCGCTTTCCTATATATTGATGACTTTTCTAGGTTTGGCTATGTTCTTCTCCTCGCAGGCTTCTGGACATGTCTTGTATATAGTCGCATTCCTATATTTTGATGACTTTTCTACGGTTGGCTATGTTCTTCTCCTCACAGGCTTCTGGACATGTCTTGTATATGGCCGCTTTCCTATATATTTATGACTTTTCTAGGTTTGTCTATGTTCTCCTCGCAGGCTTCTGGACATGTCTTGTATGTGGCCGCTTTCCTATATATTGATGACTTTTCTAGGTTTGGCTATGTTCTCCTCGCAGGCTTCTGGACATGTCTTGTATATGGCCGCTTTCCTATATATTGATGACTTTTCTAGGTTTGGCTATGTTCTCCTCACAGGCTTCTGGACATGTCTTGTATATGGCCACTTTCCTATATATGGATGACTTTTCTACTGTTGGCTATGTTCTTCTCCTCTCAGGCTTCTGGACATATCTTGTATGTGGCTGCTTTCCTATACAGTATATTGATGACTTTTCTAGGTTTGGCTATGTTCTCCTCGCAGGCTTCTGGACATGTCTTGTATGTGGCCGCTTTCCTATATATTGATGACTTTTCTAGGTTTGGCTATGTTCTCCTCCTCGCAGGCTTCTGGACATGTCTTGTATATGGCCGCTTTCCTATATATTGATGACTTTTCTAGGTTTGGCTATGTTCTCCTCGCAGGCTTCTGGACAAGTCTTGTATGTGGCTGCTTTCCTATATATTGATGACTTTTCTAGGTTTGGCTCTGTTTTTCTCCTCGCAGGCTTCTGGACATGTCTTGTATATGGCCGCTTTCCTATATATTGATGACTTTTCTAGGTTTGGCTATGTTTTCCTCACAGGCTTCTGGACATGTCTTGTATATGGCTGCTTTCCTATATATTGATGACTTTTCTAGGTTTGGCTATGTTCTCCTCGCAGGCTTCTGGACATGTCTTGTATATGGCTGCTTTCCTATATATAGATGACTTTTCTACGGTTGGCTATGTTCTCCTCGCAGGCTTCTGGACATGTCTTGTATATGGCCGCATTCCTATATATAGATGACTTTTCTAGGTTTGGCTATGTTCTTCTCCTCGCAGGCTTCTGGACATGTCTTGTATATGGCCGCTTTCCTATATATTGATGACTTTTCTAGGTTTGGCTATGTTCTCCTCGCAGGCTTCTGGACATGTCTTGTATATGGCTGCTTTCCTATATATTGATGACTTTTCTAGGTTTGCCGCTGTCCTATATATTGATGACTTTTCTAGGTTTGGCTATGTTCTCCTCGCAGGCTTCTGGACATGTCTTGTATATGGCTGCTTTCCTATATATAGATGACTTTTCTACGGTTGGCTATGTTCTCCTCGCAGGCTTCTGGACATGTCTTGTATATGGCCGCATTCCTATATATAGATGACTTTTCTAGGTTTGGCTATGTTCTTCTCCTCGCAGGCTTCTGGACATGTCTTGTATATGGCCGCTTTCCTATATATTGATGACTTTTCTAGGTTTGGCTATGTTCTCCTCGCAGGCTTCTGGACATGTCTTGTATATGGCTGCTTTCCTATATATTGATGACTTTTCTAGGTTTGGCTATGTTCTCCTCGCAGGCTTCTGGACATGTCTTGTATGTGGACGCTTTCCTATATATTGATGACTTTTCTAGGTTTGGCTATGTTCTCCTCGCAGGCTTCTGGACATGTCTTGTATGTGGCCGCTTTCCTATATATTGATGACTTTTCTAGGTTTGGCTATGTTCTCCTCCTCGCAGGCTTCTGGACATGTTTTGTATATGGCCGCTGTCCTATATATTCATGACTTTTCTAGGTTTTCCGCTGTCCTATATATTGATGACTTTTCTAGGTTTGGCTATGTTCTCCTCCTCGCAGGCTTCTGGACATGTCTTGTATATGGCTGCTTTCCTATATATTGATGACTTTTCTAGGTTTGGCTATGTTTTCCTCGCAAGCTTCTGGACATGTCTTGTATGTGGCCGCTTTCCTATATATTGATGACTTTTCTAGGTTTGGCTATGTTCTCCTCGCAGGCTTCTGGACATGTCTTGTATGTGGCCGCTTTCCTATATATTGATGACTTTTCTAGGTTTGGCTATGTTCTCCTCGCAGGCTTCTGGACATGTCTTGTATATGGCCGCTGTCCTATATATTGATGACTTTTCTAGGTTTGGCTATGTTCTCCTCCTCGCAGGCTTCTGGACATGTTTTGTATATGGCCGCTGTCCTATATATTCATGACTTTTCTAGGTTTGCCGCTGTCCTATATATTGATGACTTTTCTAGGTTTGGCTATGTTCTCCTCCTCGCAGGCTTCTGGACATGTCTTGTATATGGCTGCTTTCCTATATATAGATGACTTTTCTATGGTTGGCTATGTTCTTCTCCTCGCAGGCTTCTGGACATGTCTTGTATATGGCCGCATTCCTATATATAGATGACTTTTCTAGGTTTGGCTATGCTCTTCTCCTCGCAGGCTTCTGGACATGTCTTGTATATGGCCGCTTTCCTATATATTGATGACTTTTCTAGGTTTGGCTATGCTCTCCTCGTAGGCTTCTGGACATGTCTTGTATATGGCCGCTTTCCTATATATTGATGACTTTTCTAGGTTTGGCTATGTTCTTCTCCTCGCAGGCTTCTGGACATGTCTTGTATATAGTCGCATTCCTATATTTTGATGACTTTTCTACGGTTGGCTATGTTCTTCTCCTCACAGGCTTCTGGACATGTCTTGTATATGGCCGCTTTCCTATATATTTATGACTTTTCTAGGTTTGGCTATGTTCTCCTCGCAGGCTTCTGGACATGTCTTGTATGTGGCCGCTTTCCTATATATTGATGACTTTTCTAGGTTTGGCTATGTTCTCCTCGCAGGCTTCTGGACATGTCTTGTATATGGCCGCTTTCCTATATATTGATGACTTTTCTAGGTTTGGCTATGTTCTCCTCACAGGCTTCTGGACATGTCTTGTATATGGCCACTTTCCTATATATGGATGACTTTTCTACTGTTGGCTATGTTCTTCTCCTCTCAGGCTTCTGGACATATCTTGTATGTGGCCGCTTTCCTATACAGTATATTGATGACTTTTCTAGGTTTGGCTATGTTCTCCTCGCAGGCTTCTGGACATGTCTTGTATGTGGCCGCTTTCCTATATATTGATGACTTTTCTAGGTTTGGCTATGTTCTCCTCCTCGCAGGCTTCTGGACATGTCTTGTATATGGCCGCTTTCCTATATATTGATGACTTTTCTAGGTTTGGCTATGTTCTCCTCGCAGGCTTCTGGACATGTCTTGTATGTGGCTGCTTTCCTATATATTGATGACTTTTCTAGGTTTGGCTCTGTTTTTCTCCTCGCAGGCTTCTGGACATGTCTTGTATATGGCCGCTTTCCTATATATTGATGACTTTTCTAGGTTTGGCTATGTTTTCCTCACAGGCTTCTGGACATGTCTTGTATATGGCTGCTTTCCTATATATTGATGACTTTTCTAGGTTTGGCTATGTTCTCCTCGCAGGCTTCTGGACATGTCTTGTATATGGCCGCTTTCCTATATATTGTTGACTTTTCTAGGTTTGGCTATGTTCTTCTCCTCGCAGGCTTCTGGACATGTCTTGTATATGGCTGCTTTCCTATGTATTGATGACTTTTCTAGGTTTGGCTATGTTCTCCTCCTCGCAGGCTTCTGGACATGTCTTGTATATGGCCGCTTTCCTATATATTGATGACTTTTCTAGGTTTGGCTATGTTCTCCTCCTCGCAGGTTTCTGGACATGTCTTGTATATAGTCGCATTCCTATATATTGATGACTTTTCTAGGTTTGGCTCTGTTTTTCTCCTCGCAGGCTTCTGGACATGTCTTGTATATGGCCGCTTTCCTATATATTGATGACTTTTCTAGGTTTGGCTATGTTTTCCTCACAGGCTTCTGGACATGTCTTGTATATGGCTGCTTTCCTATATATTGATGACTTTTCTAGGTTTGGCTATGTTCTCCTCGCAGGCTTCTGGACATGTCTTGTATATGGCCGCTTTCCTATATATTGTTGACTTTTCTAGGTTTGGCTATGTTCTTCTCCTCGCAGGCTTCTGGACATGTCTTGTATATGGCTGCTTTCCTATGTATTGATGACTTTTCTAGGTTTGGCTATGTTCTCCTCCTCGCAGGCTTCTGGACATGTCTTGTATATGGCCGCTTTCCTATATATTGATGACTTTTCTAGGTTTGGCTATGTTCTCCTCCTCGCAGGTTTCTGGACATGTCTTGTATATAGTCGCATTCCTATATATTGATGACTTTTCTATGGTGGGCTATGTTGTTCTCCTCACAGGCTTCTGGACATGTCTTGTATATGGCCGCTTTCCTATATATTGATGACTTTTCTAGGTTTGGCTATGTTCTTCTCCTCGCAGGTTTCTGGACATGTCTTACATATGGCCGCTTTCCTGTATATTGATGACTTTTCTAGGTTTGGCTATGTTCTTCTCCTCGCAGGTTTCTGGACATGTCTTGTATATGGCTGATGTGCAGATCGGGGGGAGTCTACTCTGATGACATTCATCGCGATGGCAGATACTTCTCACTCCTTACTCAGTCTGCTGTAAACAGAGGGGATTGTGCCTCCTTCTTGTATTACACAGCTTGACCCTGGGTTAAAGATTTGGTAAATCGTGCCTGAGTGAAAAGGAGAAGAAAAGCCACGAGTGCAAAAAAAAAGAGGCTGGAGAGAGATCTGTGTTTTCGTCTATCTGCCCCAGACCACGCTCCATTATAGACTAGTACAAAGCTCGCACAAAGGCCGCCGGAGCTCGCACAATGCTGCTGATCACAGGCTGGCACTTCAGCAAAAAGGCTTCACCATGGAGCAGGCGGCTGCACGCCGCAGAGGATGCCGTTTTATGGGCTTAGCTAATGGTCATACTGAAGTATGAGGCAAAAACAACTGCAAATGTCTCATCATGGAAAGTATGAACTCCACAAAATTGTCGCCTGCAGAATTTACATCACATTTATAGTTCTGAGCGCTCGAATGATGAGTCTTTATGGCATATTGTTCTAAGCTATACTTTAACATTTTGTAATCTCTCTTCCGACAGCATCGGACTAATTTGTGGGCGATCAGCAGACACGAGGTAACATGGCAGAAATGGGAAACATACAGGGTAATGGCAGACACTGTGAACTATCCATCGGGTTATAGGAAGCTATTTCCAGCCCCGAATTCTCGAAATAGAGACTCCAGAACCCCTAAATGCAGAATCCATCAATGAATAATAATATTGGCTTCAGACAAAATCTGACAAAGAATACGGACCCCAGACCAGACCCATAAACTATATAAAGACCCTAGACAAACCCCCAACATGAATACAGACCCAATACCAGACCGTAAATGACTACAGACCCAAGACCAAACCCCTAAACTAATATAGACCCCAGACGACTAAACTGATATAGACCCCAGACCAGAACTCAAACTAATATAGACCCCAGACCAGACCACTAAACTATATATAGACCCTAGACAAACCCCCAACATGAATACAGACCCAATACCAGACCGTAAATGACTACAGACCCAAGACCAAACCCCTAAACTAATATAGACCCCAGACGACTAAACTGATATAGACCCCAGACCAGAACTCAAACTAATATAGACCCCAGACCAGACCCCTAAACTATATATAGACCCTAGACAAACCCCCAACATGAATACAGACCCAATACCAGACCATAAATGACTACAGACCCAAGACCAAACCCCTAAACTAATATAGACCCCAGACCACTAAACTGATATAGACCCCAGACCAGAACTCAAACTAATATAGACCCCAGACCAGACCACTAAACTGATATAGACCCCAAGACTAGACCACTAAACTGATATAGACCCCAGACCAGACCCCCAAAATGAATACAGACTCCAGGTTAAACCCATTAAATAAACACAGACTTCAGACCTGATCTCCTAAACAAATACAGACCCTAAGCTATACATCCTAAATACAGACCCCAGACCATAACCCTAAATATGACTCAAAACCAGTATCCCTAAATAAATATGCACCCCAGTCCAGACCACTAAAGAAACACAGACCCTAGAGCACACCCCCTAAATAAATACAAACCCCCAGATCAGACTCCCTTAAATATATACAGATCCTGGGCCGGACCTCTATGTACCTATATATGGACGACTCTTCTACATTTGGCTATGTTCTGCCCTTCGCAGGCTTCTTGCTGATCTGATCTGGGCACCGGGATCTATATGAGTAAATCACCCAGGGTTTGCATTCACATCTCTCAGTGCAGCAAGATATTATGCAGAGAACAGTCAAAAATTGTCATTGTCTGCTGCAGTCCTCCATAGACAGCAACCAAAATGACACAGCTCAGATTATAATGAAGTGAGCTATGTTATCTTGGTTACCTATGTAACGTGGCGTGTCTTCTTTCCCTTGCGGTTGACAGTATGGCCGGTCCTATCCTCTCTAGTGCTGACGCTCTGTAACTCCGGCCCAGGACAATCTATCTTCGTCTCACGTACTCACTCCTGTCCGGTCTCGTTACCTTCTAGAGTGATACACTCTGCAGCTTTCTGCTTTGTGTCCTCTCCCAGAACCCGTCTCCAGTAGATCACACTATCTCTTTCTTCCGGTCTCCTCTTACTTTAGGGACACCCCATGATTTAGGCCACGCAAAGTTAATTCAATTGTGATGTGGTCCCTTAAAAAATGGTTTTCTAAATTTTGTTGGAAAAATCAGAAGCTGCTGATCAATTTTTAACTCTTATAGCTTCCTATCAAAAAAAAAAAGTATGCTTTAAAAATTATGCAAATCTAATGTAGTTTTGCGTGATATAACTCTCTGGTTTAAGAACATAAGAATTAACCTCTTCCTGACACTGGACGTATCCATACATCCATGTCGCCCGATACTTTCTGACCTTGGACGTATGGATGCGTCCAGGCGATTTTGAGCGAACAGAGGCTGTGTGCACGCGATCTCCGCCGGGTGTCAGCTGATTCAGAAACCTGACACCTCTCATTTAAGCCCCCTAAAGTGAGCAGGCAGAGGAAAGACAGGCCCTCTGCCCTTGGATCGGTGCCCATGCAACATCATAGCGGGGGCCCAATCATTGCCATGGTCACCCGATGTCGTTATGATGACATCCGGGTCAGCAGGCACTAGCAAGATATTTAGATCATGCGCAGTGCGTGATCTAACTTGCATATGCAGAGCTGACAGGCTATAAAGATTGCTGAGCAATGCTTTATAACAGCGATCAGACTGCAGAAAGTGAAAGTCCCATAGAGTGACTAAGGAAAAAAGCTGAAAAAAAGGAAAAAAAAGACATAAAAATATTTTAAAAAAAATCACAAAATAATAAAAAAATATGAAAAATATATTCTACCCATAAATAAATATTTTTATGCAAAAAAAAAGCACACATATTTGGTATTGCCATGTCCGGAATGACCCGACCTATAAAACAGTCCCACCAGTTAACCCCTCCTGTGAACATGGTAAAAAAAAAAAAAACGAGGCAAAAAGTGATGCTTTATCGTCATACCGCCAAACAGAAAGTGGAATAAAATGCTACAAAATGACTAAAAACGTCATCTTGTCCCACCAAAGACAAGCTGCTATACAGCAGCAGGAAAACGAAAAATGTATAGCTCTCAGAATAAAGCGTGTCAAAATTTATTATTTTTTTTCTATAAAATAGCTTTTATTGTGTAAAAGCACTAAAGCATAAAAAATATGTAAATGGGGTATCACTGTAAAATTACACTGATCCTAAGAATAAAGCTGTTTTATCAATTTTACCACAAGCGAAACGGCATAACAAAAAAATAAATTTTGAACTGCTGGTTTTTGTTCATTCTGCCGCCCCCCAAAAATGGAATAGAAAGCATTCAAAAAATGTCATGTGCCCGAAAATGATAGCAGTAAAAATGTCAACTTCTCCCGCAAAAAAACAAGACGTCACATGACTCTGTCGGCTGAAATATGGAAAACTTATAGCTTTAAAAAAAGCGTCTTTTAGTGTGTGACAGCAGCCAAACATAAAAACCCGATATAAATCTGGTATCGCTGTAATCGCAACGACCAGAAGAATAAAATTGTCTAATCACTTATACCGCACGAGGGACAGTGGAAAAAACAAATAAAACCAATTCTTTACCTGCTATCGATTTGTTCATTCTGCCTCCCAAAAATCGCAGTATGGCCTTGGCTCACATTTATCCTGTGCTCTGCACTGAGCGCTTACATCGGGGTTTCCGTGTAAATCTCTGAAATATGTGATTTTGACGGAACCTCCGGCAGAAGATTCCCTATAATGAGGCAGATGGAGGCATTGTGGATGCTGTCTTGCCTATGATCCGGCGGTGTCTGTCTTTTTAGGTATTCATAAAAGTGCAGTCCACCACAGTTTTGTGCACTTCTGAACAGAAGGACACAGCTGAACAGAGGACAGATGGAGTCCAGAGTAACTTTGCTGAGTTATTATAGTGACTAGCTCCCTCGGAGGTTTCATCTGAAACACATCACTCGAAGATTTAGATGGAAACCCAGAGGTAAGTATTCAGAGTAGAGCACAGGATAAATGTGAACCCAGGTGCTATGTAAAATGTTTCCAACAAAAGCTTTTAATTAATCCACACAAAAAGCAAGTCCCCACTTAGGTCCATCATCTGTCATAGAAATTTAGGAAACTTCCATGTTACTGATATTACAAAGGCTCTGGGAAAGCAAAATGGCTCCTCGCCTCCAAGAAAATCCAGAGAATTCTGCAGTACTGTACAGACACATATGGGGTATTTCCACATTCAGCAGAAATTGTGGGACAAATTTTGGTGCCATTTTTACCCATTTCCCAGTGTGAAAATGTAAAATTTGGAACTAAAAATACATTTTGGTGCTAAAAACGTAATTATTTTTTTCTTTACAACACAATGGTATAAAATTCTGTGACACACTTGTGGTGTTAGTATGATCACTGCACTTCTAGATGAATTAATTGAGAGGTGTAGTTTGTCAAATAGCGTCTCTTATGGGGGGTTCTACTGTTCTGGCACCTCAGGGGCTCTGCCAATGTAACATGGCTCCCTCAAACCAGTCCAGCAAAATCTGAACTCCAATATGGTGCCTCTTCCCTTCTGAGCTTTGAACTGTGCCTCAAAAGTAGTTTTTGACGACATATGGGGTATATACGTACTAGGAGAGATTGCACTATAAATTTTCGGGTCCATTTTCTCTTGCTATCCATGTGAAAATGAAGAAATTTGGGGCTAAAACAACATTTTTTTGTGAAAAATATTTTTTCTTCATTTCTACAGATCAACGTTGTAAAATTCTGTGAATAATCTTTGGGTTCAAGGTGCTCACAACACATCTAGATAGATTTCTTCAAGGGTCAATATGTGGAGTTTTCCACTGTTTAGGCACATCAGGGGCTTTCCAAATGTGACATGACACGGGCACACCATTCCAACAAAGTTTGCATTCCAAAACGTCACTCCTTCTTTTCTGAGCCGTGTCGTGTGCCCAAACAGTAGTTTACCCCCACATATGGGTTATCTGCATGCTGAGGCAAAATTGCAAAACAAATTTTTCAGTTTATTTTATCCCATTCCCTTTTGAAAATAAAACATTTGGGACTAAAATAAATTTTTTGTGGGAACAATATGATTTTTCTTTATTTTCACGGTTCTACGTTTTCAACTTTTGTGAGTTCCCTGAGGAGTCTAGTTTCCAAAATGGTGTCACTTGTGGGGTGTTTCCACTGTTTAGACAGATCAGGGGTTCTCCAAATGCAACATGGTTCCCGCTATTTATTCCTGCAAATTTTGCATTCAAAATGTAATTTGGCGCTTCTTACTTTCAAAGCTCGGCAATGTGCCAAAACAGTAGTTTTCCTCCACATATTGGGTATTTACGCTTTCAGGAGAATTGCACAACAAATTTTATGGTGCAATTTCTCTTGTTACCGTTATGAAAATGCTAATTTTGGGGCTAAAAAAAGCATTTTTGTGGGAAAAATGTGAAGTGGTCCCTAAAAAAATGGTTTTGTAAATTTTGCTGTAAAAATGAGAAATCGCTGGTCAAATTTTAACCCTTTTAACTTCCTAACAAAAAAAAATTATGTTTCAAAAATTGTGCTGATGTAAAGTAGACTTCTAGAAAATGTTATTTATTAACTAGTTTGTGTGGCATAACTCGCTGGTTTAAGGGCATAAAAATTTTGAAAATTGCAAAATTTGCAAAACTTTTGCCAAATTTCCAGTTTTTTTTCACAAATAATCACAAGTCATATCAAAGAAACTTTACCACTATCATGAAGTAGAATATGTAAGAAGAAAACAATGTCACAATCGGTTGGATTTGTTGAATAATTCCTGAGTTATGACCTCATAAAGTGACAGTGATAAGAATTGTAAAATTCGTTCTGGTCATAAAGGTGAAAACAGGCTTCGAGGTGAAGGGGTTAAAGCAGAAGGCTCAGTACGTCTGACACGTCACTTTAAAGGGCGAAAATCATGTTTCCTATGAATTTGAGGTGGCATTTAAAGATTACATGAGCATACATAACATGAACGAAGTGCTGTAGTGTAATGGGCCCATGTACTGCCTGCATTTACCCCCAGATCAGTGCAGTAGACTAATGATCAGATGTGAGGAGAGAAGAAGCACACATTGGCCCTGCACTCGCTGAATGACTCTGAAGCCACAGAGGAATATTAAATGTCTGACATTCTGTCGCGCCTGATCACCGAGGTGTGAAATCTGGACAGCTGAAATATCCAACCCCAGACTGTAATGTTAGTATCAAGTGACAAGAGCTGCTCTACTGCATTGTTTGCTTCACCTGCTACACCATGCCCTGCTTCTCATTTCCCTGCTTCACTAAATCCTGCTTCACCTGTTTCCACTGCATTGTGCCTGCTTTACTGTATCCTGCTTCACCAGATGCACCCAGCCTGGCTTCATGGTACGCTGTCTCACCTGCTTGCCTCATCAAACCCTGCTTCACTGTAGATTGCTTCACCTGCTGCACTGAACTCCGCTTCACCAAATCCTGCTCCTCTGTATCCTGCTGCACTGAACTCCGCTTCACCAAATCCTGCTCCTCTGTATCCTGCTTCACCTGCTGCACTGAACTCCGCTTCACCAAATCCTGCTCCTCTGTATCCTGCTTCACCTGCTGCACTGAACTCCGCTTCACCAAATCCTGCTCCTCTGTATCCTGCTTCACCTGCTGCACTGAACTCCGCTTCACCAAATCCTGCTCCTCTGTATTCTGCTTCACCTGCTGCACTGAACTCCGCTTCACCAAATCCTGCTCCTCTGTATCCTGCTTCACCTGCTGCACTGAACTCCGCTTCACCAAATCCTGCTCCTCTGTATTCTGCTTCATCTGCTGCAACGTGCCCAGCTTCTCATTACCCTGCTTCACTAACCCTGCTTCACCTGCTTATCCTTTGCATTGTGTTTGCTTCACTGTATCCTGATTCACTGTATCCTGCTTCACTGTATCCTGCTTCACTGTATCCTGCTTCACTGTATCCTGATTCACTGTATCCTGATTCACTGCATCCTGCTTCACTGTATCCTGCTTCTCTGTATCCTGATCCACTGTATCCCGATTCACTGTATCCTGATTCACTGTATCCTGATCCACTGTATCCTGCTTCACTGTATCCTGATTCACTGTATTCTGCTTCACTGTATCCTGCTTCACTGTATCCTGATCCACTGTATCCTGCTTCACTGTATCCTGATTCACTGTATTCTGCTTCACTGCATCCTGCTTCTCTGTATCCTGATCCACTGTATCCTGCTTCACTGTATCCTGCTTCACTGTATCCTGCTTCACTGTATCCTGATCCACTGTATCCTGCTTCACTGTATCCTGCTTCACTGTATCCTGATTCACTGTATCCTGATTCACTGCATCCTGCTTCACTGTATCCTGCTTCTCTGTATCCTGATCCACTGTATCCCGATTCACTGTATCCTGATTCACTGTATCCTGATTCACTGCATCCTGCTTCACTGCATCCTGCTTCTCTGTATCCTGATCCACTGTATCCTGCGTCACTGTATCCTGCTTCACTGTATCCTGATCCACTGTATCCTGCTTCACTGTATCCTGCTTCACTGTATCCTGATCCACTGTATCCTGCTTCACTGTATCCTGCTTCACTGTATCCTGATCCACTGTATCCTGCTTCACTGTATCCTGCTTCACTGTATCCTGCTTCACTGTATCCTGATCCACTGTATCCTGCTTCACTGTATCCTGCTTCACTGTATCCTGCTTCACTGTATCCCGATTCACTATATCCCGATTCACTTTATCTTGCTTCGCTGTGTCCTGCTTCACTGTATCCTGCTTCTCTGTATCCTGATCCACTGTATCCTGCTTCACTGTATCCCGATTCACTTTATCTTGCTTCACTGCGTCCTGCTTCACTGCGTCCTGCTTCACTGTATCCTGCTTCTCTGTATCCTGATCCACTGTATCCTGCTTCACTGTATCCTGCTTCACTGTATCCTGCTTCGCTGTGTCTTGCTTCACTGTATTCTGCTTCACTGTATCCTGATCCACTGTATCCTGCTTCACTGCATCCTGCTTCACTGTATCCTGCTTCACTGTATCCTGATCCACTGTATCCTGCTTCACTGTATCCTGCTTCACTGTATCCTGCTTCACTGTATCCTGATCCACTGTATCCTGCTTCACTGTATCCTGATCCACTGTATCCTGCTTCACTGTATCCTGCTTCACTGTTGCCTGCTTCACTGTATCCTGCTTCACTGTATCCTGATCCACTGTATCCTGCTTCACTGTATCCTGCTTCACTGTATCCTGCTTCACTGTATCGTGATCCACTGTATCCTGCTTCACTGTATCCTGCTTCACTGTATCCTGCTTCACTGTATCCTGCTTCGCTGTGTCTTGCTTCACTGTATTCTGCTTCACTGTATCCTGATCCACTGTATCCTGCTTCACTGTATCCTGCTTCACTGTATCCCGATTCACTGTATCCTGATCCACTGTATCCTGCTTCACTGTATCCTGCTTCACTGTATCCTGCTTCACTGTATCCCGATTCACTATATCCCGATTCACTTTATCTTGCTTCGCTGTGTCCTGCTTCACTGTATCCTGCTTCTCTGTATCCTGATCCACTGTATCCTGATCCACTGTATCCTGCTTCACTGTATCCTGATCCACTGTATCCTGCTTCACTGTATCCCGATTCACTGTATCCCGATTCACTTTATCTTGCTTCGCTGTGTCCTGCTTCACTGCGTCCTACTTCACTGTATCCTGCTTCACTGTATCCTGCTTCAATGTATCCTGATTCACTGTGTCCTGCTTCACTGTATCCTGCTTCACTGTATCCTGCTTCTCTGTATCCTGCTTCACTGTATCCTGCTTCAATGTATCCTGATTCACTGCGTCCTGCTTCACTGTGTCCTGCTTCACTGTATCCTGATCCACTGTATCCTGCTTCACTGCATCCTGCTTCACTGTATCCTGATCCACTGTATCCTGCTTCACTGTGTCCTGCTTCACTGTGTCCTGCTTCACTCTATCCTGCTTCACTGTATCCTGCTTCACTGTATCCTGCTTCACTGTGTCCTGCTTCACTGTGTCCTGCTTCACTGTATCCTGATCCACTGTATCCTGCTTCACTGTATCCTGCTTCACTGTATCCTGATCCACTGTGTCCTGCTTCACTGTATCCTGCTTCTCTGTATCCTGATTCACAGTGTCCTGCTTCACTGTATCCTGCTTCACTGTATCCTGATTCACAGTGTCCTGCTTCACTGTATCCTGCTTCACTGTGTCCTGCTTCACTCTATCCTGCTTCACTGTATCCTGCTTCACTGTATCCTGCTTCACTGTGTCCTGCTTCACTGTATCCTGATCCACTGTATCCTGCTTCACTGTATCCTGCTTCACTGTATCCTGCTTCACTCTATCCTGCTTCACTGTATCCTGCTTCACTGCATCCTGCTTCACTGTATCCTGCTTCACTGTATCCTGCTTCACTGCATCCTGCTTCACTGTATCCTGCTTCACTGTATCCTGCTTCTCTGTAGACTGCTTCACTGTATCCTGCTTCACTGCATCCTGCTTCACTGTATCCTGCTTCACTGTATCCTGCTTCACTGTATCCTGCTTCACTCTATCCTGCTTCACTGTATCCTGCTTCACTGTGTCCTGATCCACTGTATCCTGCTTCACTGCATCCTGCTTCACTGTATCCTGCTTCACTGTATCCTGCTTCACTGTATCCTGCTTCACTGCATCCTGCTTCACTGTGTCCTGATCCACTGTATCCTGCTTCACTGTATCCTGCTTCACTGTATCCTGCTTCACTCTATCCTGCTTCACTGTATCCTGCTTCACTGTATCCTGCTTCACTCTATCCTGCTTCACTGTATCCTGCTTCACTGTATCCTGCTTCACTGTATCCTGCTTCACTGCATCCTGCTTCACTGTATCCTGCTTCACTGTATCCTGCTTCACTGCATCCTGCTTCACTGTATCCTGCTTCACTGCATTCTGATTCACTGTATCCTGCTTCACTGTATCCTGCTTCACTGTATCCTGCTTCACTCTATCCTGCTTCACTGTATCCTGCTTCACTGTGTCCTGATCCACTGTATCCTGCTTCACTGCATCCTGCTTCACTGTATCCTGCTTCACTGTATCCTGCTTCACTGTATCCTGCTTCACTGCATCCTGCTTCACTGTGTCCTGATCCACTGTATCCTGCTTCACTGTATCCTGCTTCACTGTATCCTGCTTCACTCTATCCTGCTTCACTGTATCCTGCTTCACTGTATCCTGCTTCACTCTATCCTGCTTCACTGTATCCTGCTTCACTGTATCCTGCTTCACTGTATCCTGCTTCACTGCATCCTGCTTCACTGTATCCTGCTTCACTGTATCCTGCTTCACTGTATCCTGCTTCACTGTATCCTGCTTCACTGCATTCTGATTCACTGTATCCTGCTTCACTGTATCCTGCTTCACTCTATCCTGCTTCACTGTATCCTGCTTCACTGCATCCTGCTTCACTGTATCCTGCTTCACTGTGTCCTGATTCACTGTAGACTCTATTTTCTGTACAAGAGACTTCCTCTCCAAACCGCACAGGGAGTAACTGAAACCGTGAGAAGGTTACGTAAGAAACCGTACAATCCGATTGTCTGCTGTTGTGTTACATTGTTTCTTTAGACGTATCAGATTGTTCTGTTCTACGACAGAAATAAAAAATAAAGTGCAAAACAGTGCTGAAAACCGGAATAAAAGGATAAAGAAGAAGCTGACAGCAGTGCCCCGGAGCCTGTAATATACTGCCCTCCACTAGAGGGCCCCTCAGAGCACTGGGCCGCTGGTCACACGTCTTAGGCTGGTTTAACACTTGCGTTTTAAAACGCATGCGTTTAAAAAAAAAACGCATGGTGGAAAAACGCATGTAAACGCGTGCAAACGCTGCGTTTTTTAGACGCATGCGTTTTTGGATGTGGTGGAAAAAAACGCGGTGTTTTGACGCGTTTACATGCGTTTTTTCATGCGTTTGCGTTTTTTAAACGCATGATGAGAAGTGTGTGACAGCTGCCAATCATCAAAATCAAGTAAAAATCCCACTATGAACAGAAAAAGCTAGGGTTAGGGTTAGGGGTGGAGATCCTAACCCTAACCCTACCTCTAACCCTAACCCTAGGGATCCTAACCCTACCCCTAACCCTAAAGGGATCCTAACCCTAACCCTTAGGGTTAGAATCCCTAGGGTTAGGGTTAGGGGTAGGGTTAGTGTTAGGATCCCTAGGGTTAGGGTTATGGTTAGGATTAGGATCCCTAGGGTTAGGGTTAGGGGTACGGTTAGGGTTAGTATCCCTTTAGGGTTAGGGTTAGGATCCCTTTAGGGTTAGGGTTAGGATCCCTTTATCACCTTTATGGTGGGGGGTGGCATATCAGTGTGTTTTCTGTTTTTTTTCTATAAAAACGCATGCGTTTTTAACGCAACCAAACGCATGTGCTTAAAAACGCATGCATTTCCATTGACTCCAATGCATTTTTCCCCGCAAAAAAACGCATACGAACGCATGCATTTTTTTGCGTAAAAAAAACGCCTCTGAAAATTACTACATGTTGCATTTCTGCAAAAGAACGCATGCAGCAAAAAAACGCATGCGTTCAAAAACGCGACCAAACGCGTATAAAAAAAACGCATGTGTTTTTAATGTTAAACATAGGAAAAAAAATGCATGCATTTTTTTGCGGTACAAACGCTGCAGATAAAAACGCAAGTGTGAAACCAGCCTTAGTCCTAAGGTTGAATGGCCCAGATTTGGATGAATCCATCAGGATCCGAAATCGAGAGCAGATCAGGCGTCCTGTTCTAGTAAGATTCATTTTGTAACATTGATGGAAATAGATTTTCTACTGGATTTTACTCCGAGCTGCGGCGTTCGCTTCGGGGCCTGAAGTTTTGGGAATTTTTTTTCTTACAGTACAGCATCTTCTCTACCTTACGATGAGTTATTGGCCCGCGCAGGGTCCATACACTGTGTCTCATAAGCGGAGATTTCGTGCACTGCTATAGATTCCTAATAGAAAACTTGTGACATGAACATTACCGACATTATCATGTATCACGGTGACACGATAAATGCTGGTTAATGGCAACATGGTAGCAGAAATCCGGGCAGGCTGCCAGCCGGCATTGTTATGTGCAGGGCCGTGCGGGGGAGGGGAGGGCTCAGCCTGGCATCGCGCCCGCTGCTTGTAATCGTCAGGACCGAATCAGAATATTAGCAGAATTGGGTTACACGAGAGTTCAGGAAGATTTCACTCCTTCTTTGTGCACTTTTCATATATCATACAGTATAGAACTATTCTACAATAATATTGGTCCCAATAATGCAACGCAGTGAAACAAGAGGGGCACGGCCGGCGGGATTGTAGCCGCACACATAGTTCTGCCAGGGCCGGCGTCAGCACCCGGCACAGCGGGCAAATGCCGGGGCCCTGGGGAGAGAGGGGGGCCCACTCATGCTGTCATAGATACAGCTGGGAGAGCAGAGCAGGAGATAACATGCTCTCTCCGCCTATAAAGTCACTGCTGGCTGCCTTCTCTTAACCCCTATGTGCCAGCTCTGACACAAGCATCTTATCACTCAGTGAGTGCAGCCAGGCAGGCACACATAGGGGTTAAGAGAAGGCAGTCAGCGTGACATTGTTTGTGGGGGGAGAGAGCACGTTCTCTGCTCTGATCTCCGCCCCTGGCTGGCTGCCGTGCTGCTGAAGTTATGAGGCAGATTCAGGAGGAGCTCCTATTCCTACCAGTGCATGAGTGAGTGGCGCTGCTATATACTACGTGGGCTGCGCTGCTATATGCTACGTGGGCTGCTATATGCTACGTGGGCTGCTATATGCTACGTGGGCTGCTATATACTACGTGGGCAGTGTTATATACTACATGGCTGTGTTTATATGCGATCATGAATCGGGGTATGTGTTAAAGGGGGGGCCCACTGAGACTCTTTCGCCCGGGGCCCTCAAAAACCTGGAGCCGGCCCTGAGTTCTGCATAGGAGCTGTATACTCAGAATTATAACATAGTAACCATGCCCCAGAGCACTGAACACCTTGTACTTCTGTGTCTTGCACAGTGGTGGTCGGGCTCGGCCTCCTCACCTCTGCTGTCTCTCTGAGCACTGAACACCTTCAATTCTGGATCTTGCTCAGTGGTGGTCGGGCTCGGCCTCCTCACCTCGGCCGTGTCTGTGAGCAATGAACACCTTGTACTTCTGTGTCTTGCTCAGTGGTGGTCGGGCTCGGCCTCCTCACCTCGGCCGTGTCTGTGAGCAATGAACACCTTGTACTTCTGTGTCTTGCTCAGTGGTGGTCGGGCTCGGCCTCCTCACCTCTGCTGTGTCTCTGAGCACTGAACACCTTCAATTCTGGGTCTTGCTCAGTGGTGGTCGGGCTCGGCCTCCTCACCTCGGCCGTGTCTGTGAGCAATGAACACCTTGTACTTCTGTGTCTTGCTCAGTGGTGGTCGGGCTCGGCCTCCTCACCTCGGCCGTGTCTGTGAGCAGTGAACCCCCTGTACTTCTGTGTCTTGCTCAGTGGTGGTCGGGCTCGGCCTCCTCACCTCGGCCGTGTCTGTGAGCAGTGAACCCCCTGTACTTCTGTGTCTTGATCAGTGGTGGTCGGGCTCGGCCTCCTCACCTCGGCCGTGTCGGTGAGCAGTGAACCCCCTATACTTCTGTGTCTTGATCAGTGGTGGTCGGGCTCGGCCTCCTCACCTCGGCCGTGTCTCTGAGCACTGAACACCTTTACTTCTGGGTCTTGCTCAGTGGTGGTCGGGCTGTATGGTCAATGTATCCTATCTTGGCATTATATGAGCACTTTATTTTAGATATTGTACAATTCAATAAATTGCGGTATATAGTGGTATTATTTTAGATATTCTATGAGTTATATTGAGGTGTATGGCGATATTATTATAGATATTGATTGGTTAATTATATTGCGTTTTATGGTGATATTATTTAAGATATTGTACGGCTTACTATATTGTGATATATGGCAATATTGTGTGATTTCTTATATTGCAGCATATGGTGATATTATTTAAGATAGTGTAAAATTTATTATATTGCAGTATATGACAGTATTATTTTAAATCTTGTCCGATTTATTAAATTGCAGTATATGGCGGTATTAATTTAGATATTGTCTGATTTATTATATTGCAGTATATGGTGGTATTATTTTAGATATTGTCCGATTTATTATATTGCAGTATATGGCGGTATTAATTTAGATATTGTACATTGCAGTATGTTGTGGTCTATTCACAGTCACTGCCATTTTGCGTGTTGCAGTGATTTTTGCAGAATTGTGGCTGCGTTCATATAAAATATTTCCAGCATCACAATGTGACATATATATTGCTGCAATGCCGCCCTTCCTTATGGAGAGTTGGCAATAACTTTGGGGTCACGCTCTCGATCCTTGTTGTGCCCACTCATTTCATTCCACTTTGCGGTTCCCGAGATTCCCTGAGCGATGGCCGACATGTGCGGACAGGATGCAGACAGATGTGGCCTCGCTACATTAAATCCCGGGATCTGTCTGTACCTCGCTCTCCTGGAGTTACGGCAGCAATGTGGAATGTACGTGACCGAGAAATGAGGTGACCTGAGGGCTCGGCCCAGATGTCAAATCCCAGCAATGCTTCCATCAGTGATCTCCTCTGCAGACACTGATACAGCCCCTATATACAATATGTTGGCCCTTCAGCTCCCTATACACAGTATGATGTCTCCACAGCACCCCATACACAGTATGATGTCTCCACAGCACCCTATACACAGTATGATGTCTCCACAGCACCCCATACACAGTATGATGTCTCCACAGCACCCTATACACAGTATGATGTCTCCACAGCACCCTATACACAGTATGATGTCTCCACAGCACCGTATACACCGTATGATGTCTCCACAGCACCCTATACACAGTATGATGTCTCCACAGCACCCTATACACCGTATGATGTCTCCACAGCTCCCTATACACAGTATGATGTCTCCACAGCACCCTATAAAACAGTATGATGTCTCCACAGCACCGTATACACCGTATGATGTCTCCACAGCACCCTATACACCGTATGATGTCTCCACAGCACCCTATACACAGTATGATGTCTCCACAGCACCTTATACACAGTATGATGTCTCCACAGCACCTTATACACCGTATGATGTCTCCACAGCACCCTATACACAGTATGATGTCTCCACAGCACCCTATAAAACAGTATGATGTCTCCACAGCACCGTATACACCGTATGATGTCTCCACAGCACCCTATACACCGTATGATGTCTCCACAGCACCCTATACACAGTATGATGACTCCACAGCACCTTATACACAGTATGATGTCTCCACAGCACCTTATACACAGTATGATGTCTCCACAGCACCTTATACACCGTATGATGTCTCCACAGCACCCTATACACCGTATGATGTCTCCACAGCACCCTATACACAGTATGATGTCTCCACAGCACCTTATACACAGTATGATGTCTCCACAGCACCTTATACACCGTATGATGTCTCCACAGCACCCTATACACAGTATGATGTCTCCACAGCACCCTATAAAACAGTATGATGTCTCCACAGCACCGTATACACCGTATGATGTCTCCACAGCACCCTATACACCGTATGATGTCTCCACAGCACCCTATACACAGTATGATGACTCCACAGCACCTTATACACAGTATGATGTCTCCACAGCACCTTATACACAGTATGATGTCTCCACAGCACCTTATACACCGTATGATGTCTCCACAGCACCCTATACACCGTATGATGTCTCCACAGCACCCTATACACAGTATGATGACTCCACAGCACCCTATACACCGTATGATGTCTCCACAGCACCCTATACACAGTATGATGTCTCCACAGCACCTTATACACAGTATGATGTCTCCACAGCACCTTATACACCGTATGATGTCTCCACAGCACCCTATACACAGTATGATGTCTCCACAGCACCCTATAAAACAGTATGATGTCTCCACAGCACCCTATACACCGTATGATGTCACCATAGCACCCTATACACAGTATGATGTCTCCACAGCACCCTATACACCGTATGATGTCACCATAGCACCCTATACACCGTATGATGTCACCATAGCACCCTATACACAGTATGATGTCTCCACAGCACCTTATACACAGTATGATGTCTCCACAGCACCCTATACAACGTATGATGTCACCATAGCACCCTATACACAGTATGATGTCTCCACAGCACCTTATACACAGTATGATGTCTCCACAGCACCCTATACACAGTATGATGTCTCCACAGCACCTTATACACAGTATGATGTCTCCACAGCACCTTATACACAGTATGATGTCTCCACAGCACCCTATACACAGTATGATGTCTCCACAGCACCCTATACAACGTATGATGTCACCATAGCACCCTATACACAGTATGATGTCTCCACAGCACCTTATACACAGTATGATGTCTCCACAGCACCCTATACACAGTATGATGTCTCCACAGCACCCTATACACAGTATGATGTCTCCACAGCACCCTATACACAGTATGATGTCTCCACAGCACCCTATACACAGTATGATGTCTCCACAGCTCCTTATACACAGTATAATGTCTCCACAGCACCTTATACACAGTATGATGTCTCCACAGCACCTTATACACAGTATGATGTCTCCACAGCACCATATACACAGTATGATGTCTCCACAGCACCTTATACACAGTATGATGTCTCCACAGCACCATATACACAGTATGATGTCTCCACAGCACCTTATACACAGTATAATGTCTCCACAGCACCTTATACACAGTATGATGTCTCCACAGCACCTTATACACAGTATGATGTCTCCACAGCACCATATACACAGTATGATGTCTCCACAGCACCTTATACACAGTATGATGTCTCCACAGCACCATATACACAGTATGATGTCTCCACAGCACCTTATACACAGTATGATGTCTCCACAGCACCTTATACACAGTATGATGTCTCCACAGCACCCCATACACAGTATGATGTCTCCACAGCACCTTATACACAGTATGATGTCTCCACAGCACCCTATATACAGTATGATGTCTCCACAGCACCCTATACACAGTATGATGTCTCCACAGCACCCTATACACAGTATGATGTCTCCACAGCACCGTATACACCGTATGATGTCTCCACAGCACCCTATACACAGTATGATGTCTCCACAGCACCCTATACACCGTATGATGTCTCCACAGCTCCCTATACACAGTATGATGTCTCCACAGCACCCTATAAAACAGTATGATGTCTCCACAGCACCGTATACACCGTATGATGTCTCCACAGCACCCTATACACCGTATGATGTCTCCACAGCACCCTATACACAGTATGATGTCTCCACAGCACCTTATACACAGTATGATGTCTCCACAGCACCTTATACACCGTATGATGTCTCCACAGCACCCTATACACAGTATGATGTCTCCACAGCACCCTATAAAACAGTATGATGTCTCCACAGCACCGTATACACCGTATGATGTCTCCACAGCACCCTATACACCGTATGATGTCTCCACAGCACCCTATACACAGTATGATGACTCCACAGCACCTTATACACAGTATGATGTCTCCACAGCACCTTATACACAGTATGATGTCTCCACAGCACCTTATACACCGTATGATGTCTCCACAGCACCCTATACACCGTATGATGTCTCCACAGCACCTTATACACAGTATGATGTCTCCACAGCACCCTATACAACGTATGATGTCACCATAGCACCCTATACACAGTATGATGTCTCCACAGCACCTTATACACAGTATGATGTCTCCACAGCACCCTATACACAGTATGATGTCTCCACAGCACCTTATACACAGTATGATGTCTCCACAGCACCTTATACACAGTATGATGTCTCCACAGCACCCTATACACAGTATGATGTCTCCACAGCACCCTATACAACGTATGATGTCACCATAGCACCCTATACACAGTATGATGTCTCCACAGCACCTTATACACAGTATGATGTCTCCACAGCACCCTATACACAGTATGATGTCTCCACAGCACCCTATACACAGTATGATGACTCCACAGCACCCTATACACAGTATGATGTCTCCACAGCTCCTTATACACAGTATAATGTCTCCACAGCACCTTATACACAGTATGATGTCTCCACAGCACCTTATACACAGTATGATGTCTCCACAGCACCATATACACAGTATGATGTCTCCACAGCACCTTATACACAGTATGATGTCTCCACAGCACCGTATACACAGTATGATGTCTCCACAGCACCTTATACACAGTATAATGTCTCCACAGCACCTTATACACAGTATGATGTCTCCACAGCACCTTATACACAGTATGATGTCTCCACAGCACCATATACACAGTATGATGTCTCCACAGCACCTTATACACAGTATGATGTCTCCACAGCACCATATACACAGTATGATGTCTCCACAGCACCTTATACACAGTATGATGTCTCCACAGCACCTTATACACAGTATGATGTCTCCACAGCACCCCATACACAGTATGATGTCTCCACAGCACCTTATACACAGTATGATGTCTCCACAGCACCCTATATACAGTATGATGTCTCCACAGCACCCTATACACAGTATGATGTCTCCACAGCACCCTATACACAGTATGATGTCTCCACAGCACCGTATACACCGTATGATGTCTCCACAGCACCCTATACACAGTATGATGTCTCCACAGCACCCTATACACCGTATGATGTCTCCACAGCTCCCTATACACAGTATGATGTCTCCACAGCACCCTATAAAACAGTATGATGTCTCCACAGCACCGTATACACCGTATGATGTCTCCACAGCACCCTATACACCGTATGATGTCTCCACAGCACCCTATACACAGTATGATGTCTCCACAGCACCTTATACACAGTATGATGTCTCCACAGCACCTTATACACCGTATGATGTCTCCACAGCACCCTATACACAGTATGATGTCTCCACAGCACCCTATAAAACAGTATGATGTCTCCACAGCACCGTATACACCGTATGATGTCTCCACAGCACCCTATACACCGTATGATGTCTCCACAGCACCCTATACACAGTATGATGACTCCACAGCACCTTATACACAGTATGATGTCTCCACAGCACCTTATACACAGTATGATGTCTCCACAGCACCTTATACACCGTATGATGTCTCCACAGCACCCTATACACCGTATGATGTCTCCACAGCACCCTATACACAGTATGATGACTCCACAGCACCCTATACACCGTATGATGTCTCCACAGCACCCTATACACAGTATGATGTCTCCACAGCACCTTATACACAGTATGATGTCTCCACAGCACCTTATACACCGTATGATGTCTCCACAGCACCCTATACACAGTATGATGTCTCCACAGCACCTTATACACAGTATGATGTCTCCACAGCACCTTATACACCGTATGATGTCTCCACAGCACCCTATACACAGTATAATGTCTCCACAGCACCCTATAAAACAGTATGATGTCTCCACAGCACCCTATACACCGTATGATGTCACCATAGCACCCTATACACAGTATGATGTCTCCACAGCACCCTATACACCGTATGATGTCACCATAGCACCCTATACACAGTATGATGTCTCCACAGCACCCTATACACCGTATGATGTCACCATAGCACCCTATACACAGTATGATGTCTCCACAGCACCTTATACACAGTATGATGTCTCCACAGCACCCTATACAACGTATGATGTCACCATAGCACCCTATACACAGTATGATGTCTCCACAGCACCTTATACACAGTATGATGTCTCCACAGCACCTTATACACAGTATGATGTCTCCACAGCACCCTATACACAGTATGATGTCTCCACAGCACCCTATACAACGTATGATGTCACCATAGCACCCTATACACAGTATGATGTCTCCACAGCACCTTATACACAGTATGATGTCTCCACAGCACCCTATACACAGTATGATGTCTCCACAGCACCCTATACACAGTATGATGTCTCCACAGCACCTTATACACAGTATGATGTCTCCACAGCACCTTATACACAGTATGATGTCTCCACAGCACCCTATACACAGTATGATGACTCCACAGCACCCTATACACAGTATGATGTCTCCACAGCTCCTTATACACAGTATAATGTCTCCACAGCACCTTATACACAGTATGATGTCTCCACAGCACCTTATACACAGTATGATGTCTCCACAGCACCATATACACAGTATGATGTCTCCACAGCACCTTATACACAGTATGATGTCTCCACAGCACCATATACACAGTATGATGTCTCCACAGCACCTTATACACAGTATAATGTCTCCACAGCACCTTATACACAGTATGATGTCTCCACAGCACCTTATACACAGTATGATGTCTCCACAGCACCATATACACAGTATGATGTCTCCACAGCACCTTATACACAGTATGATGTCTCCACAGCACCATATACACAGTATGATGTCTCCACAGCACCTTATACACAGTATGATGTCTCCACAGCACCTTATACACAGTATGATGTCTCCACAGCACCCCATACACAGTATGATGTCTCCACAGCACCTTATACACAGTATGATGTCTCCACAGCACCCTATATACAGTATGATGTCTCCACAGCACCCTATACACAGTATGATGTCTCCACAGCACCTTATACACAGTATGATGTCTCCACAGCACCCCATAAACAGTATGATGTCTCCACAGCACCTTATACACAGTTTGATGTCTCCACAGCACCCTATACACAGTATGATGTCTCCACAGCACCCTATACACAGTATGATGTCTCCACAGCACCCTATACACAGTATGATGTCTCCACAGCACCCTATATACAGTATGATGTCTCCACAGCACCTTATACACAGTATGATGTCTCCACAGCACCTTATACACAGTATGATGTCTCCACAGCACCCTATACACAGTATGATGTCTCCACAGCACCCTATACACAGTATGATGTCTCCACAGCACCCTATATACAGTATGATGTCTCCACAGCACCTTATACACAGTATGATGTCTCCACAGCACCTTATACACAGTATGATGTCTCCACAGCACCCTATACACAGTATGATGTCTCCACAGCACCCTATACACAGTATGATGTCTCCACAGCACCCTATACACAGTATGATGTTTCCACAGCACCCTATACACAGTATGATGTCTCCACAGCACCCTATACACAGTATGATGTCTCCACAGCACCCTATACACAGTATGATGTCTCCACAGCACCCTATAAACAGTATGATGTCTCCACAGCTCCCCATACACAGTATGATGTCTCCACAGCACCTTATACACAGTATGATGTCTCCACAGCACCTTATACACAGTATGATGTCTCCACAGCACCCTATAAACAGTATGATGTCTCCACAGCACCCCATACACAGTATGATGTCTCCACAGCACCCTATACACAGTATGATGTCTCCACAGCACCCTATAAACAGTATGATGTCTCCACAGCTCCCCATACACAGTATGATGTCTCCACAGCACCCTATACACAGTATGATGTCTCCACAGCTCCCCATACACAGTATGATGTCCTCAACAGCATCTTATACACAGTATAATGTCTCCACAGCACCTTATATACAGTATGATGTCTCCACAGCACCCTTTACACAGTATAATGTCCTCCATAGCACCCT
This sequence comes from Ranitomeya imitator, assembly GCF_032444005.1. Lineage (NCBI taxonomy): Eukaryota > Metazoa > Chordata > Amphibia > Anura > Dendrobatidae > Ranitomeya > Ranitomeya imitator. The sequence continues at coordinate 26,861,751 of NC_091282.1, forward strand.
ATGCACAGTATGATGTCCTCCACAGCACCCTATACACAGTATGATGTCACCATAGCACCCTATACACAGTATGATGTCTCCACAGCACCTTATACACAGTATGATGTCTCCACAGCACCTTATACACAGTATGATGTCTCCACAGCACCTTATACACAGTATGATGTCTCCACAGCACCCTATATACAGTATGATGTCTCCACAGCACCCTATACACAGTATGATGTCTCCACAGCACCCTATACACAGTATGATGTCTCCACAGCACCCTATACACAGTATGATGTCTCCACAGCACCTTATACACAGTATGATGTCTCCACAGCACCCCATACTCAGTATGATGTCTCCACAGCACCTTATACACAGTATGATGTCTCCACAGCACCATATACACAGTATGATGACTCCACAGCACCCTATACACAGTATGATGTCTCCACAGCACCTTATACACAGTATGATGTCTCCACAGCACCCTTTACACAGTATAATGTCCTCCATAGCACCCTATGCACAGTATGATGTCCTCCACAGCACCCTATACACAGTATCATGTCACCATAGCACCCTATACACAGTATGATGTCTCCACAGCACCCTATACACAGTATGATGTCTCCACAGCACCTTATACACAGTATGATGTCTCCACAGCACCTTATACACAGTATGATGTCTCCACAGCACCTTATACACAGTATGATGTCTCCACAGCACCCTATATACAGTATGATGTCTCCACAGCACCCTATACACAGTATGATGTCTCCACAGCACCCTATACACAGTATGATGTCTCCACAGCACCCTATACACAGTATGATGTCTCCACAGCACCTTATACACAGTATGATGTCTCCACAGCACCCCATACACAGTATGATGTCTCCACAGCACCTTATACACAGTATGATGTCTCCACAGCACCCTATACACAGTATGATGTCTCCACAGCACCCTATACACAGTATGATGTCTCCACAGCACCTTATACACAGTATGATGTCTCCACAGCACCTTATACACAGTATGATGTCTCCACAGCACCCTATATACAGTATGATGTCTTCACAGCACCCTATATACAGTATGATGTCTCCACAGCACCCTATATACAGTATGATGTCTCCACAGCACCCTATACACAGTATGATGTCTCCACAGCACCTTATACACAGTATGATGTCTCCACAGCACCCCATACACAGTATGATGTCTCCACAGCACCTTATACACAGTATGATGTCTCCACAGCACCATATACACAGTATGATGTCTCCACAGCACCTTATACACAGTATGATGTCTCCACAGCACCCCATACACAGTATGATGTCTCCACAGCACCCTATACACAGTATGATGTCTCCACAGCACCCTATACACAGTATGATGTCTCCACAGCACCTTATACACAGTATGATGTCTCCACAGCACCTTATACACAGTATGATGTCTCCACAGCACCTTATACACAGTATGATGTCTCCACAGCTCCCCATACACAGTATGATGTCTCCACAGCACCCTATACACAGTATGATGTCTCCACAGCACCTTATACACAGTATGATGTCTCCACAGCATCCTATACACAGTATGATGTCTCCACAGCACCATATACACAGTATGATGTCTCCACAGCACCCTATACACAGTATGATGTCTCCACAGCACCCTATATGCAGTATGATGTCTCCACAGCACCTTATACACAGTATGATGTCTCCACAGCACCCTATACACAGTATGATGTCTCCACAGCACCCCATACACAGTATGATGTCTCCACAGCACCTTATACACAGTATGATGTCTCCACAGCACCCTATATACAGTATGATGTCTCCACAGCACCCTATATACAGTATGATGTCTCCACAGCACCCTATACACAGTATGATGTCTCCACAGCACCCCATACACAGTATGATGTCTCCACAGCACCTTATACACAGTATGATGTCTCCACAGCACCCTATATACAGTATGATGTCTCCACAGCACCCTATACACAGTATGATGTCTCCACAGCACCCTATATACAGTATGATGTCTCCACAGCACCTTATACACAGTATGATGTCTCCACAGCACCCCATACACAGTATGATGTCTCCACAGCACCTTATACACAGTATGATGTCTCCACAGCACCCTATACACAGTATGATGTCTCCACAGCACCCTATACACAGTATGATGTCTCCACAGCACCTTATACACAGTATGATGTCTCCACAGCACCTTATACACAGTATGATGTCTCCACAGCACCCTATACACAGTATGATGTCTCCACAGCACCCTATACACAGTATGATATCTCCACAGCACCTTATACACAGTATGATGTCTCCACAGCACCTTATACACAGTATGATGTCTCCACAGCACCCTATACACAGTATGATGTCTCCACAGCACCCTATACACAGTATGATGTCTCCACAGCACCCTATACACAGTATGATGTCTCAACAGCACCTTATACACAGTATGATGTCTCCACAGCACCCTATACACAGTATGATGTCTCCACAGCACCTTATACACAGTATGATGTCTCCACAGCACCTTATACACAGACAGTATGATGTCTCCACAGCACCCTATACACAGTATGATGTCTCCACAGCACCCTATACACAGTATGATGTCTCCACAGCACCCTATACACAGTATGATGTCTCCACAGCACCCTATACACAGTATGATGTCTCCACAGCATCCTATACACAGTATGATGTCTCCACAGCACCCTATAAACAGTATGATGTCTCCACAGCTCCCCATACACAGTATGATGTCTCCACAGCACCCTATACACAGTATGATGTCCTCCACAGCTCCCCATACACAGTATGATGTCCTCAACAGCATCTTATACACAGTATGTTGTATCCACAGCACCCTATACACAGTATAATGTCTCCACAGCACCTTATATACAGTATGATGTCTCCACAGCACCCTTTACACAGTATAATGTCCTCCATAGCACCCTATGCACAGTATGATGTCCTCCACAGCACCCTATACACAGTATGATGTCACCATAGCACCCTATACACAGTATGATGTCTCCACAGCACATTATACACAGTATGATGTCCTCCATAGCACCCTATACACAGTATAATGTCTCCACAGCACCCTATATACAGTATGCCTCTGCGGCGCCCCAGGTCCTAGTCGTCGCAGTGGTATTGCTTTCCTCTCGAGGAGAGTGATGCTATGTTTGGAGGCAAAGAAGGATAACTGCAGCCAGGTATTACAAACATGCAACACATTTCAAACTTCAGGCCACCAGGGGGAACTTCTGCTCCAATTTATTAGGTCACTCCCCATATACTTTAGGTAAAACTGGTCGCCTGTAGGGAAAGTTAGTTAGTTGCTGGCTGAGCTCGGCTTAGTTGGTCCCTGACAGGAGTGGGATCGTGAGTGAACGAAGGAGAAAGGACACGGAGCTGTGCATGCCCTCAGAGCTGCAGCTCCTAGGAAGTGACATCAAAGGCAGAATTGTAGTGCAGCGAGCATGTAAGGAAAGGAAGGAAAAGGAGACGATACCAGAAGGGGACCAGATCTGCACAGGCTGCCTCCTCCTGAGGTGCAGAATCCTGGTAGCCAGAACACCGAGGGAGTAAGGACATTTATGCTTTGCTCCAGAGACCAGCAGGACAGCTAATTTCACGTTACCTGTCCGCCCTACACCCAGGAGGCACGGTGGCACCCCTTAGAAGCTGGGGCATGATAGAGTCCCTATAAACTGCCTCAAGCCACCAGTCATATGGGTTTGTGCTATCCGGGGGACAGAGAAAGGCAGAACATCTACAACAGTTGTTAGGACCTTATGAGAAGCTTAGCAGTAAGGTACTACAACACCGCAGCGCTAGAGGAAGGTTTTTATTTCCACCTGGACAAGGGGACTCTGGACTTGCTTCCAAACTGGCCGTACTCTGCCTGCCCTGTGGTCTGGTGCCCTGGACTGTGGATGCTGAAGTCTTCAGTAAAGGTAAAGAGACTGCAGCCTTATGTCCTCATTCTTCTCCGCAACTCTCACCATCCACCATCTACACACTGGGAAACCCTGGGGATATACTTCAGCTGTGGGAAGGTATACCATCTAGCTGCCATAACATCACCCCAGCGGACCCCTTAAAGCAGCGTCGGTCACCCTGACCGAATACCACAGGTGGCGTCACGAATACAAACTTTATCCCTTTAAAGACCTTTCCCTTTTACACGGACGTCCCAGGGACACGGTGTTATGGACCTGGTGGTTAGGAGCACACAGAACGACCTGATGGTTTAACTCACACAGGACAAGCTCTGGGAAGTGGGAGCTCTACTGACCGCAACCCCTAATCCTACCACACAACTAGAAATAGCCGTGGAGCGTACCTAACACGACCTACACGCCTCTTCACAGCCTAAGAGCTAACTAGCCCTAAAGATAGAAAATAAAGCCTACCTTGCCTCAGAGAAATTCCCCAAAGGAAAAGGCAGCCCCCCACATATGTTGACTGTGAGTTAAGATGAAAGTCACAAACACAGAAATTAAACAGGTTTCAGCAAAGGGAGGCCAGACTTACTAAACAGACTGAGGATAGGAAAGGTATCTTTGCGGTCAGCCCAAAACACTACAAAAAGACCACGCAGAGTGTGCAAAAAGACCTCCACACCGACTCACGGTGTGGAGGTGCCACTCTGCATCCCAGAGCTTCCAGCTAGCAAGGCTAAATCATGATAGCCAGCTGGACAAGGAAACAATGAACAAATAATTAACTAGCAGGGACTTAGCTTCTGCTGGAGTAGACAGGTCACCAGAAAGATCCAAGAGGGAACTGAACCAGTACAAGAACATTGACAGCTGGCATGGAGTAACGATCTGAGTGGAGTTAAATAGAGCAGCCAGCCAAAGAATAAACCACGTCACCTGTGGAAGGAACCTCAGAAGCAGCAGCTCCACTCACAGCCACCAGAGGGAGTCCATGGACAGAACTCGCCGAAGTACCATTCATAACCACAGGAGGGAGTTCGATAACAGAATTCACAACAGTACCCCCCCCCCCTTGGGGAGGGGTCACCGAACCCTCACCAGAGCCCCCAGGCCGATAAGGACGAGCCAAATGAAAGGCACGAACTAGATCGGCAGCATGAACATCAGAGGCAAAAACCCAGGAATTATCTTCCTGACCATAACCCTTCCACTTGACCAGGTACTGGAGTTTCCGTCTTGAAATACGAGAATCCAAAATCTTCTCCACCACATACTCCAACTCCCCCTCGACCAACACCGGGGCAGGAGGATCAACGGAGGGAACCATAGGCACCACGTATCTCCGCAATAACGACCTATGGAACACATTATGGATGGCAAAAGAAGCTGGAAGGGCCAAACGAAATGACACAGGATTGAGAACTTCAGAAATCTTATATGGACCAATGAAACGAGGCTTAAACTTAGGAGAGGAAACCTTCATAGGAACATGACGAGATGACAACCAAACCAAATCCCCAACACGAAGTCGGGGACCAACACAGCGCCGGCGGTTAGCGAAACATTGAGCCTTCTCCTGGGACAATGTCAAATTGTCCACCACATGAGTCCAAATCTGCTGCAACCTGTCCACCACCGTATCCACACCAGGACAGTCCGAAGGCTCAACCTGCCCTGAAGAGAAACGAGGATGGAAACCAGAATTACAGAAAAAAGGCGAAACCAAAGTAGCCGAGCTGGCCCGATTATTAAGGGCGAACTCAGCCAAAGGCAAGAAGGACACCCAATCATCCTGATCAGCAGAAACAAAGCATCTCAGATATGTTTCCAAAGTCTGATTAGTTCGTTCAGTTTGGCCATTTGTCTGAGGATGGAAAGCCGAAGAAAAAGACAAATCAATGCCCATCTTAGCACAAAAGGACCGCCAAAACCTCGAAACAAACTGGGAACCTCTGTCCGAGACGATGTTCTCCGGAATGTCATGCAAACGAACCACATGCTGGAAAAACAATGGCACCAAATCAGAGGAGGAAGGCAATTTAGACAAGGGTACCAAATGGACCATCTTAGAGAAGCGATCACAAACCACCCAAATGACCGACATCCTTTGAGAGACAGGGAGATCTGAAATAAAATCCATGGAAATATGCGTCCAGGGCCTCTTCGGGACCGGCAAGGGCAAAAGCAACCCACTGGCACGAGAACAGCAGGACTTAGCCCGAGCACAAGTCCCACAGGCCTGCACAAAAGAACGCACATCCCGTGACAAAGAAGGCCACCAAAAGGATCTAGCCACCAAATCTCTAGTACCAAAGATTCCAGGATGACCCGCCAACACCGAACAATGAACCTCAGAGATAACTCTACTAGTCCATCTATCAGGGACAAACAGTTTCTCCGCTGGACAACAGTCAGGTCTATCAGCCTGAAACTTCTGCAGCACGCGCCACAAATCAGGGGAGATGGCAGACAAAATTACCCCCTCTTTGAGAATACCCGCCGGCTCAGGAACACCCGGAGAGTCAGGCACAAAACTCCTTGACAGGGCATCAGCCTTCACATTCTTAGAGCCCGGAAAGTACGAAACCACAAAATCAAAAAGGGAGAAAAACAGCGACCATCGAGCCTGTCTAGGATTCAACCGTTTGACAGAAAAGCAGCTAGAAGAGCAAAAACCCACTATGATAAAACGTAACTTTTACTAATAACATTATAAAAAAGTAGACAAAACAATACAACATATACACAAAGTGCTCACGCCGAAAACCGTGCTCATATAAAAATTGGTTAGATCTCGCCAATCATGGACGATAGGAACCCAAACCGATGTAGGAGGGTCCCAGGGAGAGTCCAGTAGTTGTGGGGTAATGAGGGAACGGGGGATTTCTGTCCTATGTTAACCCCTGTCGTGCCCAAGCAATGACTCCTGTCCTAACAAGGACAGGCCCAAATAGGCCCCACTATGGACATTCCTCCACCGTGTAAAATGTAATATAGCGCCTCCCTACGCGTTTCCTCTCCAGTCTTGAAGATTCATCAGGGGAGTATATGGCTTACAAGTCCAAATCCTTAATAGTCCATTAATCGGAGTTAAATGCAGTGGCAGTATAACCCCCAAATACCGGCAGTCCTGTGTGGTGTCTGCCACAGAAAGTGAGTCAGCCAAGTGTGACGCCAGCTTCCCCCCTTTTAAGACAAAATGCCACTCCCCCAGACTAATCTGTAATAAAGCGTACACTCCCACCAATCTATAGCCAAGCCATATATGAGGTACAGTTACCGTTACAGTTCCGGAACGCATGCTGCAGTCTCCCCATGCCACCATGCTGTCGGCGTCTGCGCTCCGTAAAACCGGAAGTAACGGCGCCATTTTGGACACGTCACTTCCGGTGCGCCACTCGTACGGTGCGCTCCAGAAATGGAACGCATACCTAAGGCGCCGATCACTAATAGGGCGCCCAGGACTGGAAGTCTCGGCGCCACATTAGAGCGCAAACTGCAGTCTCCCCATGCCACCATGCTGGCGGCGTCTGCGCTCCGCAAAACCGGAAGTGCCGGCGCCATTTTGGATACATCATTTCCGGTACGCCACTCGCTCGGTGCGCTCCAGAGATGGAACGCATACCCAAGGCGCCGATCAATGATAGAATGACCAAGGCCCGGAAGTATCGGTGCCACACTAAGACGCGCCATAATGGATGCGCCACTAGTGCGGTGCCTTTCAGAGGTGGAACGCATACTTGAATCGCCAATTGATGATAAATTGTCCCAGACTCATAAGTACCGGTGCCATATAAAGGGCGCCGTTTAGACCACCCCGGTAATACAGGTGAAAAAGTGTCGCCACAGGTGTGTTATCATGACGACATCCACAGGACCCATGATGTCTCATACTGCGAATCTATAGCGTTCCCAAAAAGTAGGACGCATAACCTGGGCACAATAAAATACCACAGTGTCGTTTCAACAATATAGCCATGGCAGCATACATAATATGGTACCTCATATCCATTGATATATATTGGCAAATACAGTCCCATAAAGTACATAACCACCCATAAACATTTAGACGTACACATGTATCGTAGACCGATGTTATGCCTATACACCAGAGTATCGTATAGTGTGTATGAGAGGCTAGTAAGATGCCACACAAGCATATCACCTACATATAGTATACAGATGGAGATATGTGGCCGGAAGTGTCCGCTCACATAATGATATAACAACTCATATATAAAAAAAAAACAAAAAAAAAAACATATCAGTAAGATGATGCACCACCCGTTTTCAAAACATAGTGCCTGCGGGAATAAGCAGACGCTGGAAGTGTCCAGACTAAGGGTTATGCCATCGGCACCTGTAAGGGGAGAAGGATCCGCTTGGCTTAGTGAGGAGGAACATACAGGAGTCTTGGGGGGAGGAGGAAGAATATATACGATTACAGAAAAATATACCATCACAATCTTCGTGATAGCGTGCAGGCGCCACTACTATTAAAAGTGTATAAAAAATGTCCACTCAAAACACCAATCTCCCCTCATTCCTGGAAGCTGCGTCCAATGAGCATATCTAGTACTAGGAAAACAGTACTGAGGGGAGAAAGTACAGGGTAGTAACCCCGTACCTCCATATTGCAGTAGTTTTGTTAAATCACAGCTGGCTTAAAGACAAAGAAACACAGAACACAAACCAACAACTAACGGAGAGCAAAACAGGGTAAGGGAATATAGGAACCAATCTCTGGAAACCAAGGTTACTCAAATAACCCTAGAGGAAACAGCCAAAATTAAGCTGGTCATAAAGACCATGAGGGTGGCAAGTATCCAGCCGGAAAATCCACCTTGTTTCCCTCTGCAGTAGGATTTTATCAAAATCACCACCCCTTACTGGTGGGACAACTTTATCAATCCCCATAAAACTCACGACTTTGGTATCGCCATCATGGCAGGTGTTGACATGTCTCGCAATGGGGGTATCCCTATTATTTCTGATATCCCCCAAATGCTCGCTCACCCTTCTCCTAAATTCCCGGATGGTTTTGCCAATATATGTAACACCACAAATGCAGACAGCTCTATAATTGACTCCTCTGGATTTACAGTTGATGAATTCTTTTATGACATATGTCTTTTGTGTTTGAGTGTCAAAAAAATCCTTGCCAGTCTGTATAGACGCGCACGCAACACAAGTGCCACATCTATAACAGCCACTAGGTCTGTTTGGTAGCCACGTCCCTTTGTTTGGTGTTGTTAGGTGACTGTGCACTAATCGATCCCCCAATGTTTTGCATTTTCTATATGTGATTTGGGGTTGTGTGCCAACAGCCTCCCTCAAGTCGTCATCCATTGTAAGTATGCCCCAATGCTTCCTCAAAATCGCCCTGACAGATGGAGCCCCATTATCAAACGCACAAATCATTCTGATAGCATTGTGGTCTTCTCCCCCTCTCTCACGTGGTGTCAGCAGATTGGTTCTATTCTGTCCTCTAGCATGATGGTATGCCTCCCTCAGCACCCGATCCGGGTACCCTCTATCTAGAAACCTGGATCTCAGGTCTCTTGCCTTTATTTTGAAGTCTGCGTCATCAGAGCAATTTCTTCTTAGGCGAAGATATTGGCCTTTGGGGATACCCTTTTTGAGAGAATATGGGTGGTGGCTGTCCCATCTCAGCACAGAATTGGTCGAGGTAGGTTTTCTGATGATGGTAGTATCCAGGCCCTCACCACCACAAGCTTTGGAAATCATGATGTCCAGAAATGGTAGGTTATTCTCCTCCATTTCGAAAGTGAACCTTAAACCTATATGGTTCTGATTAAGTGATGACATGAATTTAGAAAAAGTCTCTCTGGTACCCTTCCATATGACAAAAACATCATCTATATAACGAACCCAAAGGTCGATATAGACGGTAAATTCTTCGTTGGCATCAGAGAATACGATGCTATTCTCCCACCAGCCCAGGAACAAGTTGGCGTAGCTGGGCGCACATGGACTGCCCATGGCTGTGCCCCTGAGCTGGTGGAGGATCCGCCCATCAAAGCAGAAGTAGTTGTTATTTAGGACGAAGTTAAGGAGGCTTAACACAAATTCGTTATGGGGGGTATGCTGTTGACTCCTCGTCACCAAGAAATGCCGCACTCCCTGCATACCATACACATGTGGGATAGAGGAATACAATGACTCGATGTCGATACTCACAAGGAATGACCCTGGTTCTAGGGAGATCCCCTCCAGTCTACGCAAGAGATCCATAGTATCCCTGATGTAAGAGGGAAGGGAGGTCACAAATGGTCGCAATATTTGATCAATATACGTCCCCGCATTCTGGCAGACACTTCCTATCCCAGACACTATGGGTGTACCCTTCAGAGGTTCAATCCCCTTATGTACCTTGGGTAAGGCGTAAAAGGTAGCCATGACCGGATGCTGAGGGAGGAGAAAGAAAAATTCTTCTTGGCTGATGAGGTTATTTAATCTGGCATTTTCCAGGATAACTTTCAAGTTTTTAATACACTCAGCTGTTGGGTTCTGCATTACTCGAGTGTATGTGGTCTGATCATTCAGTAGGGCCAGGCACATATTTTTATAGCCATTCACATCCATGACCACCACATTGCCCCCTTTATCCGAGGGCTTAAAGATAATTGTTTTATCTGTTTCTAAGTTGTGGAGTGCTGTGATCTGCGCTTTATTCAGGTTATGCCTCGATTGTATCTGCGTAAGCTGTTTAATATCCCGAGTAGCCAGATTAAGGAAAACATCAATGGTCGAAACATCCCCCCCTACTGGTGCCATCCTCCTGCTAGGATTCCTCAATTGGGTAAACGGGCCGAAGCCCCTCTCTATTTGTGGTACAGTGTCCAAGCCTGCCAATAGTTGAACATCTTGTATCATGTCCGGGGAAATCCCCAAGTCAGCTGCCATTTTTTTGTCTTTTTGTTTGAAGAGCTTGTGCCATCTCAGTCTCCTAACAAACAAATGCAGATCTTTGATCATGTCAAATAATGCAAAGTCAGTGGTGGGTATGAAAGACAGACCTTTTGATAGTACCGACATTTCCACAGGATCCAATTGTCTTTTAGACAAATTGATGACCTGTGGTGCTATTCCTTGCTGTAAATGTTGTGACTCCTCAGTTGATATGGACGATCTAAAAAACCCAACCTAGGGGTTGAGGAATGATATCTGCCTCAACTCTGGTACCCTCTGTTTTTTCCTCGTTGTCGTCCTCTAGATGGGCCGGTCCTACCCTCTGCGTCAGATAGGTCAGTTTCCGTAGATGAGAGCTCAAAATCCCTATCCACTCTCTCTTGTCTTTCACCCACCACCTGATAGATTTTATTGTCCTTAAAGTCTTGCAGATCCCTAAGGTATTGTTTATGTTTCCGTTCCTTCAGGTTATATTGGAACTTTTCAATGGTATTCTGCAACTGAGTCTCCTTAATGGTAAAGTCACTCTCTGTACCAAATTTCTTTGTGATTTCAATTTGTTCTTTTAATTTTCAATTGAGTCTCTCCAGATTGACTTTTTCCTCATTAATCAAGATCTGCATGAGTCTAAGAGAACTGGATGTTGCCTCCTTCTCCCATAGGCTCATGAGTTGTGGTGTTCTACAACGTACTGCTGGTAGCATAGAAATACGAAGGCCCCTGGGTACAATGTTATTGGCTACATAATTCTCCAAACTCTGCAGTTCCCACCACGACACTATTTGTTCTTTGTAAACTCTAGTAAGGTCCTTGAAAACCGTACTGTATGTAGGTGTATACTTTTTTTGTGCAAAGGTCTTTTCAGAAAAGATGTCCCTTGCTTCCGTAAGCCATAAGTCCGTGTCTGGCCCCTTTGCCAAAAAACCAGCCATACCAAAACTGAAAATATATAATAAAACAGCTGCGGCTAGAATAACCAGACCGTTGCACAACTCTTAGGGTAAAGGACAGAAAAGCAGCTAGAAGAGCAAAAACCCACTATGATAAAACGTAACTTTTACTAATAACATTATAAAAAAGTAGACAAAACAATACAACATATACACAAAGTGCTCACGCCGAAAACCGTGCTCATATAAAAATTGGTTAGATCTCGCCAATCATGGACGATAGGAACCCAAACCGATGTAGGAGGGTCCCAGGGAGAGTCCAGTAGTTGTGGGGTAATGAGGGAACGGGGGATTTCTGTCCTATGTTAACCCCTGTCGTGCCCAAGCAATGACTCCTGTCCTAACAAGGACAGGCCCAAATAGGCCCCACTATGGACATTCCTCCACCGTGTAAGATGTAATATAGCGCCTCCCTACGCGTTTCCTCTCCAGTCTTGAAGATTCATCAGGGGAGTATATGGCTTACAAGTCCAAATCCTTAATAGTCCATTAATCGGAGTTAAATGCAGTGGCAGTATAACCCCCAAATACCGGCAGTCCTGTGTGGTGTCTGCCACAGAAAGTGAGTCAGCCAAGTGTGACGCCAGCTTCCCCCCTTTTAAGACAAAATGCCACTCCCCCAGACTAATCTGTAATAAAGCGTACTCTCCCACCAATCTATAGCCAAGCCATATATGAGGTACAGTTACCGTTACAGTTCCGGAACGCATGCTGCAGTCTCCCCATGCCACCATGCTGTCGGCGTCTGCGCTCCGTAAAACCGGAAGTAACGGCGCCATTTTGGACACGTCACTTCCGGTGCGCCACTCGTACGGTGCGCTCCAGAAATGGAACGCATACCTAAGGCGCCGATCACTAATAGGGCGCCCAGGACTGGAAGTCTCGGCGCCACATTAGAGCGCAAACTGCAGTCTCCCCATGCCACCATGCTAGCGGCGTCTGCGCTCCGCAAAACCGGAAGTGCCGGCGCCATTTTGGATACATCATTTCCGGTACGCCACTCGCTCGGTGCGCTCCAGAGATGGAACGCATACCCAAGGCGCCGATCAATGATAGAATGACCAAGGCCCGGAAGTATCGGTGCCACACTAAGACGCGCCATAATGGATGCGCCACTAGTGCGGTGCCTTTCAGAGGTGGAACGCATACTTGAATCGCCAATTGATGATAAATTGTCCCAGACTCATAAGTACCGGTGCCATATAAAGGGCGCTGTTTAGACCACCCCGGTAATACAGGTGAAAAAGTGTCGCCACAGGTGTGTTATCATGACGACATCCACAGGACCCATGATGTCTCATACTGCGAATCTATAGCGTTCCCAAAAAGTAGGACGCATAACCTGGGCACAATAAAATACCACAGTGTCGTTTCAACAATATAGCCATGGCAGCATACATAATATGGTACCTCATATCCATGGATATATATTGGCAAATACAGTCCCATAAAGTACATAACCACCCATAAACATTTAGACGTACACATGTATCGTAGACCGATGTTATGCCTATACACCAGAGTATCGTATAGTGTGTATGAGAGGCTAGTAAGATGCCACACAAGCATATCACCTACATATAGTATACAGATGGAGATATGTGGCCGGAAGTGTCCGCTCACATAATGATATAACAACTCATATATAAAAAAAAAAAAAAAAAAAACATATCAGTAAGATGATGCACCACCCGTTTTCAAAACATAGTGCCTGCGGGAATAAGCAGACACTGGAAGTGTCCAGACTAAGGGTTATGCCATCGGCACCTGTAAGGGGAGAAGGATCCGCTTGGCTTAGTGAGGAGGAACATACAGGAGTCTTGGGGGGAGGAGGAAGAATATATACGGCACAACACAGGGGCAGAAGAAAAACGACGCTTCAACTCCTGAAAAGCCTCTACAGCCGCAGAGGACCAATTGACCACATCAGCACCTTTCTTGGTCAAATCAGTCAACGGTTTAGCAACACTGGAAAAATTAGCGATGAAGCGACGGTAAAAATTAGCAAAGCCCAGGAACTTCTGCAGGCTCTTCACAGATGTCGGCCAATCATAAATGGCCTGAACTTTAACAGGGTCCATCTCGATAGTAGAAGGGGAAAAAATGAAACCCAAAAATGAAACCTTCTGAACCCAAAGAGACATTTCGACCCCTTCACAAACTAGGAATTCGCACGAAGGACCTGGAGCACCATTCTGACCTGCTTCACATGAGACTCCCAATCATCCGAAAAGACCAAAATATCATCCAAATATACAATCATGAATCTATCTAGGTACTTTCGGAAGATGTCATGCATAAAGGACTGAAACACAGATAGAGCATTAGAAAACCCGAATGGCATCACCAGGTACTCAAAATGGCCCTCGGGCGTATTAAATGCTGTTTTCCATTCATCGCCCTGTTTAATTCGCACAAGATTATACGCCCCTCGAAGATCTATCTTGGTGAACCAACTAGCCCCCTTAATCCGAGCAAACAAATCAGACAGCAGCGGCAAGGGGTACTGAAATTTGACTGTGATCTTATTAAGAAGGTGGTAATCAATACAAGGTCTCAAAGAACCATCCTTCTTGGCCACAAAAAAGAACCCTGCTCCTAACGGTGATGACGATGGGCGAATATGACCTTTCTCCAAGGATTCCTTTATATAACTCCGCATAGCAGCGTGCTCTGGCACAGATAAATTGAACAGTCGGCCCTTAGGAAACTTACTACCGGGAATCAAATTAATAGCACAATCGCAATCCCTATGAGGAGGTAAGGCACCGGATTTGGGCTCTTCAAATACATCCCGGTAATCTGACAAAAATTCAGGGACTTCAGAAGGAGTGGAAGGCGAAATTGACAGCAATGGAACATCACCATGTACCCCCTGACAACCAAAGCCGGACACAGACATAGATTTCCAATCCAATACTGGATTATGGACCTGTAGCCATGGCAACCCCAAAACGACCACATCATGCAGATTATGCAACACCAAAAAGCGAATATCCTCCTGATGTGCAGGAGCCATGCACATGGTCAATTGAGTCCAGTACTGAGGCTTATTCTTGGCCAAAGGCGTAGCATCAATTCCTCTCAATGGAATAGGATACTGCAAGGGCTCCAAGAAAAAACCACAGCGCCTGGCAAACTCCAAGTCCATCAAATTAAGGGCAGCGCCTGAATCCACAAATGCCATTACAGAATAGGATGACAGAGAGCAAATCAGAGTAACGGACAAAAGAAATTTAGACTGTACCGTACCAATGGTGGCAGACCTAGCGAACCGCTTAGTGCGCTTAGGACAATCGGAGATAGCATGAGTGGATTCACCACAGTAAAAACACAGCCCATTCCGACGTCTGTGTTCTTGCTGTTCAGCTCTGGTCAAAGTCCTATCACACTGCATAGGCTCAGGCCTATGCTCAGAGAATACCGCCAAATGGTGCACAGCTTTGCGCTCATGCAAGCGCCGATCGATCTGAATGGCCAAGGACATAGACTCATTCAGACCAGCAGGCGTGGGAAATCCCACCATGACATCCTTAAGGGCTTCAGAAAGACCCTTT
Source organism: Ranitomeya imitator (assembly GCF_032444005.1). Classification (NCBI taxonomy): domain Eukaryota; kingdom Metazoa; phylum Chordata; class Amphibia; order Anura; family Dendrobatidae; genus Ranitomeya; species Ranitomeya imitator. The sequence goes on from NC_091282.1 coordinate 26,877,197, forward strand.
CTTAAAATTGCCACCAGGGCACACTCATTCCACTGAGTAAGCACAGACCACTTTCTAAACTTCTGACAGTACACCTCCGCTTCATCCTGACCCTGACACAAAGCCAGCAAGATTTTCTCTGCCTGATCCACTGAATTTGGTTCATCATAAAGCAATCCAAGCGCCAGAAAAAACGCATCAACATCACGCAATGCAGGATCTCCTGGTGCAAGGGAAAATGCCCAGTCTTGAGGGTCACCACGCAACAAAGAAATAATGATTTTTACTTGTTGAACGGAGTCACCAGAGGAGCGGGGTTTCAAAGCTAGAAACAGTTTACAATTATTTTTGAAATTCAGGAACCTAGATCTATCCCCAGAAAACAAATCAGGAATAGAAATTCTAGGCTCCAACATCGGATTCTGAACCACAAAATCTTGAATGTTTTGTACCCTTGCAGTGGGATGATCCACACAAGAGGACAAACCTTGAATGTCCATATCTACACCTGTGTCCTAAACCAGAGGTTTAGGGGAAAAGAAAGACAAAAAACACTGCAGAGAAAAAAAATGGTCTCAGAACTTCTCTTATCCCTCTATTGAGATGCATTAATACTTTGGGCCAGCTGTACTGTTATGGACCTGGTGGTTAGGAGCACCCGGAACGACCTGATGGTTTAACTCACACAGGACAAGCTCTGGGAAGTGGGAGCTCTGCTGACCGCAACCCCTAATCCTACCACACAACTAGAAATAGCCGTGGAGCGTATCTAACACGACCTAGATGCCTCTTCACAGCCTAAGAGCTAACTAGCCCTAAAGATAGAAAATAAAGCCTACCTTGCCTCAGAGAAATTCCCCAAAGGAAAAGGCAGCCCCCCAGATATATTGACTGTGAGTTAAGATGAAAGTCACAAACACAGAAATGAAACAGGTTTCAGCAAAGGGAGGCCAGACTTACTAAACAGACTGAGGATAGGAAAGGTATCTTTGCGATCAGCACAAAACACTACAAAAAGACCACGCAGAGTGTGCAAAAAGACCTCCGCACCGACTCACAGTGCGAGGTGCCACTCTGCATCCCAGAGCTTCCAGCTAGCAAGGCTAAATCATGATAGCCAGCTGGACAAGGAAACAATGAACAAATAATTAACTAGCAGGGACTTAGCTTCTGCTGGAGTAGACAGGTCACCAGAAAGATCCAAGAGCGAACTGAACCAGTACAAGAACATTGACAGCTGGCAGGGAGTAACGATCTGAGTGGAGTTAAATAGAGCAGCCAGCCAAAGAATAAACCACGTCACCTGTGGAAGGAACCTCAGAAGCAGCAGCTCCACTCACAGCCACCAGAGGGAGTCCATGGACAGAACTCGCCGAAGTACCATTCATAACCACAGGAGGGAGTTCGATAACAGAATTCTCAACACACGGACCGGGTCAGCCACCATGACATCCCCCTGAGAACCACAGGACCCGGTACCGAGTACCCCACGGCCCCATGGGGGCGCTCCAACTTTGGCGTCACGAACAAGATCTACTAAAGCCTGAAAATCGGGTCATGTGCGCCTAGAGACTGTGCCAGAACTGTGCCTAACCATAATTTATGCTAAAAGACTGTGTGACTAATGAACTGTAATTTGCCGCCAAAACCGCCACCATTACAGCGCTATGAGGAGCGTCGGAGAAGAAGGGTGTGCCATCGTGGGTGAGAACTAACTGAGAAGCGTGAAAAATAATGGCCGCCAACTCCAAGTACTACTGTACCATGCGGACATGTCCATCAGCAACAGAGATCTGCCTTCTGATCCTGAATGGCTGAAGAAAAAGAAGAAGCTCCGCCCCCGAAGGAGAGAGCAGGAAAGGGATGAGGACCCAGCAAGAAGGAACATGGAGAACAAGATGGCGAGCGGAGGTCACCCGGCGAAGGGGGAGAAAACCCGCGACGCTTCGCACCAATTGGAGGAAGGGAAGATCCCGTCGTCACTCTTGAACCCGGAGGTTCTTGGAGCGGAGGTGGAAGAGCTGTGTCGTCAGCTCCGGAGCTCGTGGTATCGTGCAGCCGCCAGCATCCAGGAGCGGCGGCACAACCAACCAGCGGAGCCTCAGCCTGCAGTGGAGGAGACCGGCACCGGAGACGCCGCGGCGGCAGGTAAGCAAACTGAACCTGCCCCAGCCACCGACGAGACCCTCCTAGTGCCCATCGACTCCCCGCCATCGCCACCAGCGGCTGCACATAGCTCGCCAGCGCCCTCACCTGGTAAGGTTACTGCTGCATCTAGTTCTCATAGCACACCCGTCATCCTGTGCTCCAGATGCGTAAGCGCTCTAGTGGAACAGAGGACTGTAAGTACGCAGACTCCCATTCAGAGTGCAGACGCACTGTACGTGATGCCTGGTAGCCGTTCATACCCGAAGGGACTGTCTCCACCAGTACTACCTCCAGAACTGTTCAAGTAATTCAAAAATCTTGAAATGACTGTAAACAGTTACATGTTCATCTTTGCTGCTACCTTTCCAAGTTCAATAAACCCTACCAGGGTTTCCATTTAAAGGGGTCCCGTGTTAAAGGGATCCTTTGTTTACAAAGTTTCCTTTTCTTTTGCTTTAAAGAACATTGGAATCATGAACGGTGAATGATTCACAAACTTTAGTTGTAAATAGTTTGCACCTTCTTAAGGGTGCTTCCTACTGGTTTTACAAAGGAAGCTTTTACAGAGACTGCTTCTAAAAGAGACTGTTTCTAATCTTGTTGTGAGAACTGCTTTGTTTTACAGAGACCTGTACAAAAACCCGTTGGTGTGGCAGAATTCCGGGTCAGGATAGACGCCATGGGGGCACTCCATCTGCACAGTACCCTATACACAGTATGATGTCTCCACAGCACCTTAGGCCGGTTTCACACGTCAGTGGCTCCGGTACATGAGGTGACAGTTTCCTCACGTACCGGAGACACTGCTCACGTAGACACATTGAAATCAATGTGTCTCTGCACATGTCAGCGTGTTTTCACGGACCGTGTGTCTGTGTGCAAAACACGGAGACATGTCAGTGTTCGTGGGAGCGCACGGATTACACGGACCCATTAAAGTCAATGTTTCCGTGTAAAACACATACCGCACACGGACGCTGTCCGTGTGCAGTCCGTGTGCCATGCAGGAGACAGCGCTACAGTAAGCGCTGTCCCCCCACGTGGTGCTGAAGCCACCATTCATATCTTCTTTCCAGCAGCGTTCGCTGGCGAGAAGATATGAAAAATCCTTTTTTTTTGTTTTCATGTTTAAAATAAAGACCCCTGTCTTCTCCCTATGGGAGGTGGAGCCGCATATGCATGACTGTAATGGGCGGCCCCACGTGACCGCTCATACAGGAGAAGGTGCGGCGAGGACAGGACGCTGCGAGGGAGCTGAGTATTTTCTTAACAGCGGGAGGGGGGAGGGTTGGCGCACAGGCGGTGGGAGGGGGGGTGGTGACAGGGATCTTTATTTTAAACACGAAAAAAAAAAAAAGTATTTTTCATATCTTCTTGCCAGCGAACGCTGCTGGAAAGAAGATATGAATGGCGGCTTCAGCACCTGATGCAGGGGACAGCGCTTGCTTGTAGCACTGTCTCCTGCACGGTCCGTGTGGTACCCAGTTGGCATACGGGCGGCACACGGCTGCCGCACGTGTGCCACACTGATGTTCACGGTAAGCACACGGACACACGGACACGGATAATTCCGGTACCGATTTTTCCGGTACCGGAATTATCTGGACGTGTGAGACTGGCCTTATACACAGTATGATGTTCCCACAGTAGCCTGCTGATGCTTCTTGTTGTTTTTCTTGATTCTGCAGTGTGCTGATGTTTTTCTTGTTTCCGTAGTGTGCTGATGTTTTTCTTGTTTTTGCAGTGTGCTGATGTTTCTGCAGTGTGCTAATGTTTTTGCTGTTTCTGCAGTATGCTGATGTTTTTCTTGTTTCCGCAGTGTGCTGATGTTTTTCTTGTTTCCGCAGTGTGCTGATGTTTTTCTTGTTTCCGCAGTGTGCTGATGTTTTTCTTGTTTCTGCAGTGTGCTGATGTTTTTCTTGTTTCTGCAGTGTGCTGATGTTTCTGCTGTTTCTGCAGTGTATTGATGTTTTTCTTGTTTCAGCAGTGTACTGATGTTTCCGCTGTTTCTGCGGTGTGCTTATGTTTCTGCTGTTTCTGCAGTGTGCTGATGTTTCCTGTTTCTGCAGTGTGCTGATGTTTTTCTTGTTTCTGCAGTATGCTGATGTTTTTCTTGTTTCCGCAGTGTGCTGATGTTTTTCTTGTTTCTGCAGTGTACTGATGTTTTTCTTGTTTCCACAGTGTGCTGATGTTTTTCTTGTTTCTGCAGTATGCTGATGTTTTTCTTGTTTCCGCAGTGTGCTGATGTTTCCTCTGTTTCCGCAGTGTGCTGATGTTTTTCTTGTTTCTGCAGTGTGCTGATGTTTTTCTTGTTTCTGCAGTGTGCTGATGTTTCCGTTGTTCCTGCAGTGTGCTGATGTTTCTGCTGTTTCTGCAGTGTATTGATGTTTTTCTTGTTTCAGCAGTGTACTGATGTTTCCGCTGTTTCCGCAGTGTGCTGATGTTTTTCTTGTTTCTGCAGTGTGCTGATGTTTTTCTTGTTTCTGCAGTATGCTGATGTTTTTCTTGTTTCCGCAGTATGCTGATGTTTCCTCTGTTTCCGCAGTGTGCTGATGTTTCCTCTGTTTCTGCAGTATGCTGAAGCTTTTCTTGTTTCTGCAGTATGCTGATGTTTTTCTTGTTTCCGCAGTATGCTGATGTTTCCTCTGTTTCCGCAGTGTGCTGATGTTTCCTCTGTTTCTGCAGTATGCTGATGGTTTTCTTGTTTCTGCAGTGTGGTGATGTTTTTCTTGTTTCTGCAGTGTGCTGATGTTTTTGTTGCTCCTGCATTGTGCTGATGTTTTTCTTGTTTCTGCAGTGTGCTGATATTTTTCTTGTTTCTGCAGTGTGCTGATGTTTCCTCTGTTTCTGCAGTGTGCTGATATTTTTCTTGTTTCTGCAGTGTGCTGATGTTTTTCTTGTTTCCGCAGTGTGCTGATGTTTTTCTTGTTTCCGCAGTGTGCTGATGTTTTTCTTGTTTTTGCAGTGTGCTGATGTTTTTCTTGTTTCTGCATTGTGCTGATGTTTTTCTTGTTTTTGCAGTGTGCTGATGTTTTTCTTGTTTCTGCAGAATGCTGATGTTTTTCTTGTTTCTGCAGTATGCTGATGTTTTTCTTGTTTCCGCAGTGTGCTGATGTTTTTCTTGTTTCTGCAGCGTGCTGATGTTTTTCTTGTTTCTGCAGCGTGCTGATGTTTTTCTTGTTTCTGCAGTGTGCTGATGTTTTTCTTGTTTCTGCAGTGTGCTGATGTTTTTCTTGTTTCTGCAGTGTGCTGATGTTTTTCTTGTTTCTGCAGTGTGCTGATGTTTTTCTTGTTTCTGCAGTATGCTGATGTTTTTCTTGTTTCTGCATTGTGCTGATGTTTTTCTTGTTTTTGCAGTGTGCTGATGTTTTTCTTGTTTCTGCAGTATGCTGATGTTTTTCTTGTTTCCGCAGTATGCTGATGTTTTTCTTGTTTCCACAGTGTGCTGATGTTTTTCTTGTTTCTGCAGCGTGCTGATGTTTTTCTTGTTTCTGCAGTGTGCTGATGTTTTTCTTGTTTCTGCAGTGTGCTGATGTTTTTCTTGTTTCTGCAGTATGCTGATGTTTTTCTTGTTTCTGCAGTGTGCTGAGATCTCCGTTTTCTCATGTACTGATCTGATTGTTCCATGTAACATGTTTTATCTCTATTGTTTAATTGAAGAACAACTCTGTCTCTGCCCCTCCATATCCTGCACTGACATTCCTACCATGCTCAGCGGTGCTGGGAAACACCTAATGAAGTGTCTCTTCCCATCGCTGACCCCACAGCCGAGCAGTCAGGTTAATCTGTCTGCAAAACAAAATTGGTCCATTTTAGCCACAGCACAAACAAGCAGCGTGGCTGTCGGCGGCGGCTGCCGGGTGAGGAGTTTGCTCTCTGTTTGGCCTTGGATTGAACTATCATTTGGCAACAAAATGACCCAGAAACTAAAACTTGCTGCCAAGTACAACGTCGTGCAATCAATCATCCGTGTGAAGAATTTTCATTGGTCGCCTCCCTCCGTGTCACAATGTTGTGATGTGTTTGATAAGGGACAATGTTATAGAACTACAAACGGTAAAGGATGACGTGTGGGACGCACTGCGGGGGCCAAGACAGAGTGTGGATAGGGTGTACGTCATCCCAGACACGCCGACCACTAGAGCACACAATAGGCTGATACTTCCTGCTTTCTGTCAGAGGTTGGCTTTGCTGTATAGATTGGGACAGATTGTGCAGAGCCATTTCATTATCATTAGAGGGCAAGGGAGTTACTGACAGCTCTATTTGTACTAGTGGCCGCCTATATAAAGCAGGAAAACAACACAATCCTGCTTTATCGACCCAGGAGTCTCACATCTGTGTCATCTCTAAAGGTACCTTCACACATAACGATTTCGTTAACGATATCGTTGCAACGTCATGGTTTTTGTGACGTAGCAACGATCCCGCTAACGATCTCGTTATGTGTGACAGCGACCAACGATCAGGCCCCTGCTGGGAGATCGTTGGTCGCTGGGGAATGATCAGGACCTTTTTTTGGTCGCTGATCACCCGCTGTCATCGCTGGATCAGCGTGTGTGACGCCGATCCAGCGATGTGTTCACTGGTAACCAGGGTAAATATCGGGTTACTAAGCACAGGGCCGCGCTTAGTAACCTGATATTTACCCTGGTTACCATTGTAAAAGTAAAAAAACCCAAAACACTACATACTCACATTCCGATGTCTGTCACGTCCCCCGGCGTCAGCTTCCCTGCACTGACTGTCAGCGCCGGCCGTAAAGCAGAGCACAGCGGTGACATCACCGCTGTGCTCTGCTTTATGGCCGGCGCTGACACAGTCAGTGCGGGAAGCGGACGCCGGGGGACGTGACGGACATCGGAATGTGAGTATGTACTGTTTTTTTTTTTTTTACGTTCACAATGGTAGCCAGGGTAAATATCGGGTTACTAAGCGCGGCCCTGCGCTTAGTAACCCGATGTTTACCCTGGTTACCCGGGTGCTGCAGGGGGACTTCGGCATCGTTGAAGACAGTTTCAATGATGCCGAAGTCGTTCCCCTGATCGTTGGTCGCTGGAGAGAGCTGTCTGTGTGACAGCTCCCCAGCGACCACACAACGACTTACCAACGATCACGGCCAGGTCGTATCGCTGGTCGTGATTGTTGGTAAGTCGTTTAGTGTAACGGTACCTTAACTTTAAACCTTTTAGAGATAATTTAATCTTTAACTTGCTTAACTGTTCACAATAACAGTCATTTGGACCAAGGGTGCCCAAACTTTTACATGCCCTATAAGGGTCTGTATGCCGCTCTTTCCAGGCTGGACTGACTATACAGACAACGCAGGAAAGGAGTGAGTGTCTCCAATATGGCCGCCCCTACAGAGACAAGAAATGTGTCCACCATTCCTCATCCCTTAGTGTCGTAATCAGTCATGGAGTCGTCATACATATAATTACATCACTCCTGATGGACAGATAGCCAGTGTTCATCATCATCCTAAACCATGGGGTATTTTACCTGGAGGGGTTTTGTTCCACCGACCATTTCCCTGAGTTCCATCCTCCTGCAGTGATTATTTTCCGCCGTCCCTCCATTACTCGCTGTTGGGTTTTCCTTAGTGTGCTCTCCCTTGTTATTTCATACGTGTGACCCGGATCACCTCCTCCATGATTTTCCACAATGCCGGGAAGAACAGCATTGGATGGAGCGGTGAGTGACCACAGATTGAGAAGCTCCTATCTGCACGTGTCCCGATGTGGTTCCTCACACCCCAGGGTCTCGGTCTCTTATTTTGGCAAGCTCCATGCTGATGGTTTCCTGGTGCTGATCACTTTCCCTGGAGGTGGGGTTTGCTCAGCGGCCGGGCAGTAATGTGTTATAGATCGATAATAGATTGACTAAATTCCCATGGGCCCCAGTGCAAATTTTGGACCCAAACAAGGCTATTGACCTATCAATTTACCACAGGGGCATATTTTTGATATCCCACTGCTGCTACAATATGTCACGAACTGCAGGGATTTATGTATATCCCGCTTTCCAGTTCCGTGTTGGACCTTGCAGCTCTCTGGCGCCCCCCTTTACCCTCAGGTCAGATTAGGTACTGCACCTAGGGTAATTAGTCCCCAGAAAGGCTGCCTGCTATGTACTGGCTATTGGGCATGCTACGGCGAGGGTGATATAACTACTCCCACACAGGTGGGAACAATAATTATCAATGCCACCGGTCGCTGCAAAGAAGCCCAATCGCACAGGACAAAGTCGCAGCCACCAGCTGCGATTTTCACAAGGATTAACGGGTCCTGAGAGAACCCAAATTAGTAGCATAATTAACTATGTTTGACAAGTGTGACCAACCTGTCAATCAGTTTTCCAAGCGATGCTACAGATCGCTTGTAAACCGCTAGCATTCTGCAAGCTAATTACGCTTGTAAAACGCTAGTGTTCAGCGGGAAAACGCATGCCAATTCCGCATGCGTTTTTCAGGAGTTGCGGAATTGTTGCGGATATTTCCACGGCAATTCCAGACGTGTGCACATAGACTAAAGAGGACCTGAGATCGATTAAGCGTTGTGACTGCAATCATTATACCTCTGTAGATAGATTGATAGATGATAAGTGGATAGATTATCGATAATAGACATGTATCTATGTTGTATCGCAGTGCGGAGCGCTCACATTTGCGGGTGACGTCTACCTGTGATCGGGGTCCTGTTATGACTGCCCCCTCTGTGTGCGGCTGCCCTGCATAATCTTTTCTGTGTTGGCTCTTACTCGTCTCGCAGATCTGACAGGTGCTGGAGTTCAAAGACCTGAACACAATGGAAATAATGTAGATTCCACACATGACCCCGCAGATCACAGGGAAATAGGAGCCGAGGCCAGGACTGTGAGGAGGCCAGGACTGTGAGGAGGCCAGGAGTGTGAGGAGGCCAGGAGTGTGAGGAGGCCAGGAGTGTGAGGAGGCCAGGAGTGTGAGGAGACTAGGACAGTGAGAAGGCTAGGACTGTGAGGAGGCCAGGAGTGTGAGGAGGCCAGGAGTTTGAGGAGGCCAGGAGTGTGAGGAGGCCAGGAGTGTGAGGAGACTAGGACAGTGAGAAGGCTAGGACAGTGAGAAGGCCAGGAGTGTGAGGAGGCCAGGAGTGTGAGGAGACTAGGACAGTGAGAAGGCTAGGACTGTGAGGAGGCCAGGAGTGTGAGGAGGCCAGGAGTGTGAGTAGACTAGGACAGTGAGAAGGCTAGGACTGTGAGGAGGCCTGGAGTGTGAGTAGGCCAGGAGTGTGAGGAGGCCAGGAGTGTGAGGAGGCCAGGTGTGTAAGGAGGCCAGGACTGTGAGGAGGCCAGGTGTGTGAGGAGGCCTGGAGTGTGAGGAGGCCAGGTGTGTAAGGAGGCCAGGTGTGTAAGGAGGCCAGGACTGTGAGGAGGCCAGGAGTGTGAGGAGGCCAGGACTGTGAGGAGGCTAGGACTGTGAAGAGGCCAGGTGTGTGAGGAGGCCAGGAGTGTGAGGAGGCTATGACTGAAGAGGCCAGGACTGTGAGGAGGGTAGGAGTGTGAGGAGGCCAGGAGCGTTAGGAGTGCAGGACTGAGTGGAGGCCAGGACTGTGAGGAAGCCATGAGTGTGAGGAGTCAAGGACTGTGAGGAGTCAAGGACTGTGAGGAGGCGCCAGGTTCTGCAGCCCGGCTGTGTTATATAATGACTATGTATGTCTGCAGCCAGTCTATGCAGCAGTGTCTGCACACATCTCAGTGCACACAGTGTCTGCTGCGATCTCTGGTATACCGATGTCGCCGTTCCTAAAATTACAAAGATTTTCCGGCTCGGAAGAGTGAAATTCGACAATTAACAATGTAAATCCAGGGTCTTTGTTGCGTTAAAGGGACACTGTCACCTGAATTTGGAGGGAACAATCTTCAGCCATGGAGGCGGGGTTTGGGGGTTTTTGATTCACCCTTTCCTTACCCGCTGGCTGCACGCTGGCTGCAATATTGGATTGAAGTTCATTCTCTGTCCTTCATAGTACACGCCTGCGCGAGGCAAGATTGCATTGTGCAGGCATGTATTACAGAGGACAGAGAATGAACTTCAATCCAATATTGCAGCCAGCGGGTAAGGAAAGGGTGAATCAAAAACCCAAAAACCCCGCCTCCATGGCTGAAGATTGTTCCCTCCAAATTCAGGTGACAGTGTCCCTTTAAGACTATTTTCTTCGTCGTGAGCTCTTTCCTGTTTGTTGGCCTGCATTCCCGCCTCTAGTGTTTCCATTTCTCCTCACACAGTTTCATTCGTCCATACACATCGGTTTTAATATCGACTTCGCGTCTCCGGTCCGTGAGATCCGACTTAGCTATTACAGTCTTCAGGAATCCGTGAAAAACAGATGACGCCATGAAAACTAATATTTATTGGAATTTCTTCCATTTTTAACTGATACATTAAGACTGAATGGATAGAAAAGGTCACATATTCCACCTGCGGGCACCTGAGGAAAAATGGAAGCAACTAGGATGATACCTGGGAAAAAATCATCACATTTCATCCAGAAAAAACAGACTGCATAGAGGTCCCTATGCTACAGGATTACAGTGCGCCAGTAATAATCGGATACTGTGTGTTTCGGCTGTATGTGATCCAACATTTTTTACACATCCACAGAATTAATCATCCAAAATATAGAGAGATTAGTGCACAATGTTCATATCTTGCGAAAGAAAGAAAGAAAGAAAGGAAGGAAGGAAGGAAGAAAGTAAAAAAGAAAGGAAGGAAGAAAGGAAGGAAGAAAGTAAAAAAGAAAGGAAGGAAGAAAGGAAGGAAGGAAGAAAGGAAGGAAGAAAGTAAAAAAGAAAGGAAGGAAGGAAGAAAGGAAGGAAGAAAGAAAAAAAGGAAGGAAGGAAGGGAGGAACGAAGGAAGAAAAAAAGAAAGGAAGGAAGAAAGAAAAAAAGAAAGGAAGGAAGGAAGAAAGAAAAAAAGGAAGGAAGGAAGGAAGGAAGGGAAAAAGAAAGAAAGAAAGAAGATACATGAAAGAAAGAGAAAAGAAAGAGAGAAATAATGAAAGAAATGAAAGAGAAAGAAAGAAAGAGGAATAATTTGTATTTTTATAGCGCCAATATATTCCACAGCACTTTACATTACAGAATAACACATAACTCAACAGATACCAAAAGGAGTGAGGGCCCTGGTCACAAGCTACAATCTAAGAAAGAACAAAGAAAGAAAGAAGATAGGAGAGAGAGAAAAGAAAGATTGAAAGAATGAAAAATAAAGAAATAAAGAAGAATTAATGAAAATGAAAGAAGATACAGGAGAGAAAAAAGAAAGAAACAGAAAGAATGGAGATCAAAGAAAAAAACAAATAAGATCCAAGAAAGAAAGCTGGACAGACTTCTTGGTCCACCCTGGCATTGCAGCGGTGGACTGTTGGCTCGTGTAGACACACGTTTGTAGCTCTCGAAGTCCAGAGCAAAGTCTGCAACAAGTCCCACATTGGTGCCATCTAAATATATTAGGCCGGGTCCTATAGAGGCCTGGGTGAGACCGCGACCTCCTCACCTGTAATGGATTATATTATGCCCCAGTCATGATGTCATCATGAGGGTCCAGACGTGGCCTCGGCCCGGGGGCCGGGACAGTGGCCTATGCTGAGCAGTAGATATTTGCCACAGGGTTGATCTCGTGGGCCTCACCTTCAGGCACCGTCCATGTTTGCCTTTGTCTACACTGCCCATTACTTATCTGTCCTCCTTTTATCTTTTCCTTCATCCTACGCCATTTTTTCTTCATAAGTCACACAATGAATGTGTGGAATGTTGCGGCAGACATTTCCTACAGAGACCTGTCTGTCAGGGTGAAGGTCATAAGAGAGTGAAGGAAGGAGATGGAGAAACTGACAGCGCTGCTTATATCCAGAGCCGGGATATAGGAAGGGTACAAGGGACACAGGCGTTATCTGACTGGGGTGCCTGGGGCCTACAGACTCTAGGGGCCCACCCTACAGCTGTATGCCGTTATCCCTGATATAGTGGAGCGTCGGCTGTAAATCACTGGGATGTACAATTACAGTAGTTTGCATTAATGGTTCTTTGTTTAAAACAAGTTATCACCGATTTATAGATCACGTAGGTGATAACTTATTGATCTGTGGATTCCGAATATTGGAAACCGCACCGATCGGAAGAATGGGGAAATGTTATCCTTGGCAGGACACTTTTATCCCCATTTTATCTCCATTTTACAATGCAGTGGCAGGTGGGATCTCTGACCGCAGCTCCATTCATCCTCTTTGGAGGCTTCCAGAAAAAGCCAAGTGCAGCCCCTTAGGGAATGAATGGATCAGTGGTGGATTCGTACATGCCGCTCCATACTAATGGGGATAAAAGCTCCACATTCTGCTGATTGGTGCAGGTTCCAAAAGTTGGACCCCCACCAATCAATAATTTATCAACTATTCTTTGGTCATGGTCACACGATCAGTATTTGGTCAGCATTTTACATCAGTATTTGCAGCCAAAACCAGCAGTGGAACAATCAGAAGAAAAGTCTAATAGAAACACGTTTCCACTTCTGTATTTATCACCCACTCCGGGTTTTGGCTACAAATACTGAGACAAAATACCAAATACTCAATGTGTGAACACGGCCTTAGGATAGGTGATTACTTGTTTTCACAGTAGAAGAACCCCTGTAAGTGCATATTTGCTACTGTGTAATAGTCGCAGGACAGGTAGGTGTTAGGCCGGCGTCACACTCAGCGTATGAAAATACGGTCCGTATATTACGGCCGTAATACGCTGAAATGTCCCGAAAATAGTGGTCCGTAGCTCCTCCGTAGGCAGGGTGTGTCAGCGTTTTTTGCGCATGGCATCCTCCGTATGTAATCCGTATGGCATCCGTACTGCGTGGTTTTCTCGCAGGCTTGCAAAACCAACATACCGCTATAGAAATGTTCCATGTGTCCCAAAAAGAAAAAAAAATATATATATACTCTCATATATATATATATATATATATATATATATATATATATATATATATATATATATATGTCAGTAGACACATATATGTATATATATTACTATTTTTTCCAGCGCTATACACCTTGAAAGCCGGTAATTCAATTACCGGCTTTTTCTTTCTCCTTCCTAAAACCCGACATGATTTGAGACATGGTTTACATACAGTAAACCATGTCTTCTCTCCATTTTTTTTGCAGATTCCACACTACTAATGTCAGTAGAGTGTATCTGCAAAATTTGGCCGTTCTAGCTCTTAAAATAAAGGGTTAAATGGCGGAAAAAATTGGCGTGGGCTCCCGCGCAATTTTCTCCGCCAGAGTAGTAAAGCCAGTGACTGAGGGCAGATATTAATAGCCTGGAGAGGGTCCATGGTTATTGCCTTCCCCCTGGCTAAAAATATCTGCCCCCAGCCACCCCAGAAAAGGCACATCTGGAAGATGCGCCTATTCTGGCACTTGGCCACTCTCTTCCCATTCCCGTGTAGCGGTGGGATATGGGGTAAAGCTCCCAGGCTTTCTAGGCAAGTTCCCACGATCTATGAACATCCAGCAGAGGGCGCCTCACCGCAAATGAAGCTAAATATAGCTCATTGATCTATATTTAGACTCATTCCCCGGGGTTTTGCAGCGAGGAGCAGCCTGCATTAGCAAAGCTCCTTGCTGCAAAATGTTTTAACCCCTTCAGAAGGATTTACATCGTTGGACGTTACAGATCTGCGGAGGGTAAGTATATTGTTGGTTTATTATGTTTTTTCTTTTACAGAACGAGGGTCTTCAGTGACTGGATTGGGCGTAGAATAAAATACTCCAACAACCATTGTTTTTATTTCATTAAAATAATTTTAAAAAATGTGTTTGTGTTTTATTTAACCCTTTACTACAATTGGATTAATAATGGATAGGTGTCATAATTGACGCCTCTCCATTATTAATTAGGCTTAATGTCACCTTACAATAGCAAGGTGGCATTAACCCTTCATTACCCCATATCCCACCGCTACACGGGAATGGGAAGAGAGTGGCCAAGTGCCAGAATAGGCGCATCTTCCAGATGTGCCTTTTCTGGGGTGGCTGGGGGCAGATATTTTTAGCCAGGGGGGGGCAATAACCATGGACCCTCTCCAGGCTATTAATATCTGCCCTCAGTCACTGGCTTTACTACTCTGGCGGAGAAAATTGCGCGGGAACCCACGCCAATTTTTTCCGCCATTTAACCCTTTATTTTAAGAGCTAGAACGGCCAAATTTTGCAGATACACTCTACTGACATTAGTAGTGTGGAATCTGCAAAAAAAATGGAGAGAAGACATGGTTTACTGTATGTAAATCATGTCGGGTTTTAGGAAGGAGAAAGAAAAAGCCGGTAATTGAATTACCGGCTTTCAAGCTGTATAGCGCTGGAATAAATATTAATATATATACATATATGTGTCTCACTGACATATATATATATATATATATACCTATTCTATGTGTACACATTTATTCTACCTATTCTACTGTAAGCTGTCAGTGTGATTTTACTGTACACCGCACTGAATTGCCGGCTTTTCTCTCTAACAGCGCTGCGTATTTCTCGCAAGTCACACTGCTTGTCCGTGTGTAATCCGTATTTTTCACGCTTCCATAGACTTTCATTGGCGTATTTCTTGCGCAGTACGGTGACAAACGCAGCATGCTGCGATTTTGTACGGCCGTAGAAAGCCGTATAAGGGCTCATCTCCACTTGTGTGAGAAAAAAACGGTCCGATTTACGGACCGAAAAAACTGATGTAACGTGTGCGATTGTCATGCGAGTGTCATGCGATTTTTAATCGCATCATCCGTTTTTACATCCGTATGACATCCGTATGCAATCCGTTTTTTTTCTCTGCAAATATTTTTATACAATCATTTACAGGACTATTTACAGTGTTCTGTGCCACAGAATGGTAAGGTATCCGTAAAAAACGGATGGAATATGGATGGTCCGTATTCCATGCGTTTTTTTTCTCGCACCCATTGACTTGCATTGGCGAGTCTCGTCCGAGAATCTCAGCAATACGCAGCATGCTGCGATTTTTTTCTCAGCCGACACAGATTTTTCTCAGTCCGATTTCGGCTGGGAAAAAAAAATCGCAAATGGAGTGTCACCTATTGATTAACATTGGTCCGAGTGCAATCCGATTTTTTATCGGATTGCACTCGTCCATTTTCCTCACAAGTGGAGATGAGCCCTAATACTGATCAGTAAAATACGGCAGATAGGAGCAGAGGCATAGAGAATAATTGTGCCGTATTTTTTGCGAGTTTTACGGACGTAGTTTCTGCGCTCTTACGTCCGTAAAACTCGCAAGTGTGAAGCCGGCCTTAAACATCCAAGTATTCACGTATGTAATCTCTATCTGAAATCACGAATCTTTCCCTTATCGATATCAGAGAGAACAAGTGACCTCCATACACAACACAATCCTATATACCAAGACCAATAATATCACATACAAGGGACAAATACCGCCACATTGTGACCAGACTACATAATACTACCACATAGTGACCTAATAATACCACATAAAAGAAACAAATACTACCACACCATGACCATACCACATACTTACTTTGGTAAAACTAGGGGTTGGATAGGAAGTTAGAAAGAAGCTGACTGGGTTCTGTCCAGGCAACATCCCATGGCAGGGGGTGTTGCGGGGAAGATTCAGGGGGGTCCCTGTCAGGCGTGGGAACCTGGCAGGCACCTAGCGACAAGGATAGAATGTTACGGAGCCGCGCCTGCGCTACCCTGCGGCGGTATCCAAAGAAAGGACACGAAGCAAAGGATATTGTGGACAGTGAGAAACGAGATCAAGCACAAAGGAGAGTGTTATGTTTGCTAATGACAGGTGTTATGAAGGCAATCCAGAAACACAGTGTGCTTAGCGATCAGAGCGCACACAGTGATCTGACAAATACCCAAAAATACAAAAACGAGCTCTGAGACGTGGAAACTCTGTAGACTGCACACCTGATCCTATCCTAAACACAACTAAAAGCGGCTGTGGATTGCGCCTAACAACTACCTAGGCAACTCGGCACAGCCTAAGAAACTAGCTAGCCTGCAGATAGAAAAATAGGCCTGACTTGCCCCAGAGAAATTCCCCAAAGGAAAAGGCAGCCCCCCACATATAATGACTGTGAGTAAGATGAAAAGACAAAACGTAGGGATGAAATAGATTCAGCAAAGTGGGGCCCGATATTCTAGGACAGAGCGAGGACAGTAAAGCGAACTTTGCAGTCTACAAAAAACCCTAAAGCAAAACCACGCAAAGGGGCAAAAAAAACCCACCGTGCCGAACTAACGGCACGGCGGTACACCCTTTGCGTCTCAGAGCTTCCAGCAAAACAAAAGACAAGCTGGACAGAAAAAAAACAACAAAAAAAGCAAAAAGCACTTAGCTATACAGAGCAGCAGGTCACAGGAACAATCAGGAGAAGCTCAGATCCAACACTGAAACATTGACAAGGAGCAAGGATAGCAGCATCAGGCGGAGTTAAGTAATGAAGCAGTTAACGAGCTCACCAGAACACCTGAGGGAGGAAGCTCAGAAGCTGCAATACCACTTGTGACCACAGGAGTGAATTCTGCCACAGAATTTACAACAGTACCCCCCCCTTGAGGAGGGGTCACCGAACCCTCACCAGAGCCCCCAGGCCGACCAGGATGAGCCGCATGAAAGGCACGAACAAGATCGGAAGCATGAACATCAGAGGCAAAAACCCAGGAATTATCTTCCTGAGCATAACCCTTCCATTTAACCAGATACTGGAGTTTCCGTCTAGAAACACGAGAATCCAAAATCTTCTCCACAATATACTCCAATTCCCCCTCCACCAAAACCGGGGCAGGAGGCTCAACAGATGGAACCATAGGTGCCACGTATCTCCGCAACAACGACCTATGGAATACATTATGTATGGAAAAGGAGTCTGGGAGGGTCAAACGAAAAGACACAGGATTGAGAACCTCAGAAATCCTATACGGACCAATAAAACGAGGTTTAAATTTAGGAGAGGAAACCTTCATAGGAATATGACGAGAAGATAACCAAACCAGATCCCCAACACGAAGTCGGGGACCCACACGGCGTCTGCGATTAGCGAAAAGTTGAGCTTTCTCCTGGGACAAGATCAAATTGTCCACTACCTGAGTCCAGATCTGCTGCAACCTATCCACCACAGAATCCACACCAGGACAGTCCGAAGACTCAACCTGTCCTGAAGAGAAACGAGGATGGAACCCAGAATTGCAAAAAAATGGAGAAACCAAGGTAGCCGAGCTGGCCCGATTATTAAGGGCGAACTCAGCCAACGGCAAAAAGGACACCCAATCATCCTGGTCTGCAGAAACAAAACATCTCAGATATGTTTCCAAGGTCTGATTGGTTCGTTCGGTCTGGCCATTAGTCTGAGGATGGAAAGCCGAGGAAAAGGATAGGTCAATGCCCATCCTACCACAAAAGGCTCGCCAAAACCTTGAAACAAACTGGGAACCTCTGTCAGAAACAATATTCTCAGGAATGCCATGCAACCGAACCACATGCTGAAAGAACAAAGGTACCAAATCAGAGGAGGAAGGCAATTTAGCCAAGGGCACCAGATGGACCATTTTAGAAAAGCGATCACAGACCACCCAAATGACTGACATCTTTTGAGAAACGGGAAGGTCAGAAATGAAATCCATCGAAATATGTGTCCAAGGCCTCTTTGGGACCGGCAAGGGCAAAAGCAACCCACTGGCACGAGAACAGCAGGGCTTAGCCCTAGCACAAATCCCACAGGACTGCACAAAAGTACGTACATTCCGTGACAGAGATGGCCACCAGAAGGATCTAGCCAATAACTCTCTGGTACCAAAGATTCCAGGATGACCAGCCAACACCGAACAATGAAGTTCAGAGATAAGTTTATTAGTCCACCTATCAGGGACGAACAGTTTCTCTGCTGGACAACGATCAGGTTTATTCGCCTGAAATTTTTGCAGCACCCGCCGCAAATCAGGGGAGATGGCAGACACAATGACTCCTTCCTTGAGGATACCCGCTGGCTCAGATAAACCCGGAGAGTCGGGCACAAAACTCCTAGACAGAGCATCCGCCTTCACATTTTTAGAGCCCGGAAGGTACGAAATCACAAAGTCGAAGCGGGCAAAAAATAACGACCAACGGGCCTGTCTAGGATTCAAGCGCTTGGCAGACTCGAGATAAGTCAAGTTCTTATGATCAGTCAATACCACCACGCGATGCTTAGCTCCTTCAAGCCAATGACGCCACTCCTCGAATGCCCACTTCATGGCCAGCAACTCTCGATTGCCCACATCATAATTACGCTCAGCGGGCGAAAACTTCCTGGAAAAGAAAGCACATGGTTTCATCACTGAGCAATCAGAACCTCTCTGTGACAAAACCGCCCCTGCTCCAATCTCAGAAGCATCAACCTCGACCTGGAACGGAAGAGAAACATCTGGCTGACACAACACAGGGGCAGAACAAAAACGACGCTTCAACTCCTGAAAAGCTTCCACAGCAGCAGAAGACCAATTAACCAAATCAGCACCCTTCTTGGTCAAATCGGTCAATGGTTTGGCAATGCTAGAAAAATTACAGATGAAGCGACGATAAAAATTAGCAAAGCCCAGGAACTTTTGCAGACTTTTCAGAGATGTCGGCTGAATCCAATCCTGGATGGCTTGGACCTTAACTGGATCCATCTCGATAGTAGAAGGGGTAAAGATGAACCCCAAAAATGAAACTTTCTGCACACCGAAGAGACACTTTGATCCCTTCACAAACAAAGAGTTAGCACGCAGGACCTGAAAAACCATTCTGACCTGCTTCACATGAGACTCCCAATCATCTGAGAAGATCAAAATGTCATCCAAGTAAACAATCAGGAATTTATCCAGATAGTCACGGAAGATGTCATGCATAAAAGACTGAAACACAGATGGAGCATTGGCAAGTCCAAACGGCATCACTAGATACTCAAAATGACCCTCGGGCGTATTGAATGCAGTTTTCCATTCATCTCCTTGCCTGATTGTCACCAGATTATACGCACCACGAAGATCTATCTTAGTGAACCAACTAGCCCCCTTAATCCGAGCAAACAAGTCAGATAACAATGGCAAGGGATACTGAAATTTAACAGTGATCTTATTAAGAAGGCGGTAATCAATACACGGTCTCAGCGAACCATCCTTCTTGGCTACAAAGAAGAACCCTGCTCCCAGTGGTGATGACGATGGGCGAATATGTCCCTTCTCCAGGGATTCCTTCACATAACTGCGCATAGCGGCGTGTTCGGGCACGGATAAATTAAATAATCGACCTTTAGGGAATTTACTACCAGGAATCAAATTGATAGCACAATCACAATCCCTATGCGGAGGTAGAGCATCGGACTTGGGCTCTTCAAATACATCCTGATAATCAGACAAGAACTCTGGGACCTCAGAAGGGGTGGATGACGAAATCGACAAAAATGGAACATCACCATGTACCCCCTGACAACCCCAGCTGGATACCGACATGGAATTCCAATCCAATACTGGATTATGGGTTTGTAGCCATGGCAACCCCAACACGACCACATCATGCAGATTATGCAACACCAGAAAGCGAATAACTTCCTGATGTGCAGGAGCCATGCACATGGTCAGCTGGGTCCAGTACTGAGGTTTATTCTTGGCCAAAGGTGTAGCATCAATTCCTCTCAATGGAATAGGACACCGCAAAGGCTCCAAGAAAAACCCACAACGTTTAGCATAATCCAAATCCATCAGATTCAGGGCAGCGCCCGAATCCACAAACGCCATGACAGAAAACGACGACAAAGAGCATATCAAGGTAATGGACAGAAGGAATTTGGACTGTACAGTACCAATGACGGCAGACCTAGCGGACCGCTTAGTGCGCTTAGGACAATCAAAAATAGCATGAGTGGAATCACCACAGTAGAAACACAGACCATTCAGACGTCTGTATTCCTGCCGTTCAACTCTAGTCATAGTCCTATCGCACTGCATAGGCTCAGGTTTAACCTCAGGCAGTACCGCCAAATGGTGCACAGATTTACGCTCGCGCAAGCGTCGACCGATCTGAATGGCCAAAGACAAAGACTCATTCAAACCAGCAGGCATAGGAAATCCCACCATGACATCCTTAAGAGCCTCAGAGAGACCCTTTCTGAACAAAGCTGCCAGCGCAGATTCATTCCACTGAGTGAGTACTGACCATTTCCTAAATTTCTGACAATATACTTCTATATCATCCTGACCCTGGCACAAAGCCAGCAAATTTTTCTCAGCCTGATCCACTGAATTAGGCTCATCGTACAGCAATCCGAGCGCCAGGAAAAACGCATCGACACTACTCAATGCAGGGTCTCCTGGCGCAAGAGAAAATGCCCAGTCTTGAGGGTCGCCGCGCAAAAAAGAAATAATAATCAAAACCTGTTGAATAGGATTACCAGAAGAATGAGGTTTCAAGGCCAGAAATAGCTTACAATTATTTTTGAAACTTAGAAACTTAGTTCGATCTCCAAAAAACAAATCAGGAATAGGAATTCTTGGTTCTAACATAGATTTCTGATCAATAGTATCTTGAATTTTTTGTACATTTATAACGAGATTATCCATTGAAGAGCACAGACCCTGAATATCCATGTCCACACCTGTGTCCAGAATCACCCAAATGTCTAGGGGAAAAAAAAAAAGTGAACACAGAGCAGAAAAAAAAAAAAAAAAAGATATCTGAACTTTTTCTTTCCCTCTATTGAGAATCATTAGTTTGGCTCCTTGTACTGTTATGTTTGCTAATGACAGGTGTTATGAAGGCAATCCAGAAACACAGTGTGCTTAGCGATCAGAGCGCACACAGTGATCTGACAAATACCCAAAAATACAAAAACGAGCTCTGAGACGTGGAAACTCTGTAGACTGCACACCTGATCCTATCCTAAACACAACTAAAAGCGGCTGTGGATTGCGCCTAACAACTACCTAGGCAACTCGGCACAGCCTAAGAAACTAGCTAGCCTGAAGATAGAAAAATAGGCCTGACTTGCCCCAGAGAAATTCCCCAAAGGAAAAGGCAGCCCCCCACATATAATGACTGTGAGTAAGATGAAAAGACAAAACGTAGGGATGAAATAGATTCAGCAAAGTGGGGCCCGATATTCTAGGACAGAGCGAGGACAGTAAAGCGAACTTTGCAGTCTACAAAAAACCCTAAAGCAAAACCACGCAAAGGGGCAAAAAAAACCCACCGTGCCGAACTAACGGCACGGCGGTACACCCTTTGCGTCTCAGAGCTTCCAGCAAAACAAAAGACAAGCTGGACAGAAAAAAAACAACAAAAAAAGCAAAAAGCACTTAGCTATACAGAGCAGCAGGTCACAGGAACAATCAGGAGAAGCTCAGATCCAACACTGAAACATTGACAAGGAGCAAGGATAGCAGCATCAGGCGGAGTTAAGTAATGAAGCAGTTAACGAGCTCACCAGAACACCTGAGGGAGGAAGCTCAGAAGCTGCAATACCACTTGTGACCACAGGAGTGAATTCAGCCACAGAATTCACAACAGGAGAGCCAGTAGGAGTCGTGCCCGGAGAACGGCAACATCCTACTGAGGCGCATAGCCGGTGACCGCAACACCGAGGAAGTAACTGACTCTATGCCTTACTTCAAATACCGCAGGACAGTTAATTATAGGTTGGCTGTCTACCTTAAATCACCTACGCAGACATAGGGGGCAACCATGGAGAGGGGCGTCTCTAGGGTCCCAGAATAGCTCCGAGTCTTCCCGTCAAATGGGTGTGTCCTAGCCATAACAAACCTGGGGGACGAAGAGAGAAAAGAACTAGAAAGAACGAGAACAGAAGTTGTGAGGGCTATCCCAAATGCTCAGCAGGGAAGAACTACAACACACAGGCGCTAGTTGGTAGGCAACGATTTCCTCCTGCAAAGGGAACTCTGGATGTGCCTTCGGACCGGCCAGTCTCAGACAGCCCTGTTGACAGTGCTCTGGATTGAGGATCCCGAAGCCTTCAGTAAAGAGGTAAAGAGACTGCAACCTTGTGTCCTCGTTATTAACTGCGCCTCACACCATCACCACTTACCCTACTGGGAAGCCCGGGGGACATACTTCACCTGTGGGAAGGCATACCATCTAGCTGCCATAACACCGCCCCAGTGGACCCCAAGCAGCGTCGGTCACCCTGACCGAGTACCACAGGTGGTGTCACGAAACCTGAGCTGCCATCACATCACCCCTTCATTGGACGCCCCTTAGCAGGGTCACGGACCGGGTCCAGCCACCGAGACAACCCTAGAACTGAGACAGAGAGGACCGGTACCGAGTAACCCACGGCCCTGCGTCTGGGGGTGCTCCATTACCACCGCACAGTGACCTAATAATACCACATACAAGGGATAAATACCACCACACCATGACCATACCACATATTACCACCACATAGTGACCGAATAATACCACATATAGGGGACAAATACCCCCACACCATGACCAGACCACATGCACTGACGAGCAAAAAGGTAATAATGCTTTAAACTTCTTACTTTCAGGCTCCATATCTCCCCAACTTGAGAGGACCATCATTTTATAGACAATCATCTTGACTATCTCATACATAAATGTGACTTGCAGCTATTAAGCATATGATTAGTTATGCAGATTATTTTCATGTCACTGCATTGTTACTATTTTGCTCCTCTCTGTGGAAGAATCCACTACAAATTACAACATGTCCTCACATTCCCTAATAGCTCCTTGTGTTATTCGGTTGATTCCCAACAGAAAGGTCCCTGGTTCGCATCGAGGAGCCGCAATGAAGATTTCCGAAGAAAACAGAAACAGACTCATCCAGCTCGTCGATAACCGTCTCTCAGTCAAGAAAATTGCCAAACTGCATCATGTGAGCGCCATGAGAGGTGGGAGAATACGAGATGAAGTCTGTCCATCCTGGGCCCCTTCCAGTAAGATTGTCCCCATCCTGGGCCCCTATGTCAGCCCATATGTCCACTACCCTGCCCAATCACAGAGGGGGGAAGAAAAAACATTCTTCTCACCTTATTGCGCTCCCACGTCGCCCTCTTGCGGCTTCATATATGGCATGGTTGTTAAAATGGCCGCCGACTGCAGCAGTGACTGGGCGCTCTGCATAGGCTGCAGGCGTCAGAGTGCGGCCTCTGATAGGCTGGCAGCCATTTAACGTAACTGCTATGTGCCGCCTAATTACCAGATTGCCAAAAGTCAAACACACCCTAAACTAAAGATTCTTAGATTAATACGTAACTTTTAATTTGAAAATTAATAGTAATAAAGTTCTCATTAAAATTACAATATCTAACAGTTAGTTTTGTTTAATTTTGTTTGACTTATTACCAAGATGTACGTAAATTTGACAACGCTGAAAATAGCTTAGGATAGATTGATTGTTATCTTTCTTGGGGGTAAGTATTGTTCAATATTTCCCTTTCCAAGGATAAAGTTTCATTGAAAATTTTCACTGTTTAACCTAACCATCGCGGCGGTCCCAGAGGGTGAATAATTACCTTAGCGGTAAGTTTACCTTATTAATTAAGCTGCCTATTATCTTCCTTCGGGGTAAGTATTATTCAATTCTTCCCCTTTCAAGGATAAAGGTACAGTAGATACTCTGTTTATACACTGGTTAAGCTATCCACTGTGAGGGTAATTGTAAAAGTTTCCCCTCTAGCAGTATGATTAGTCACTATCTGGTGATCAATTGTTTATATCATATGGGACATTATTAAAGATTACAGTTTAGCTCAGAGTGGCCTGGACCTCTACTTAGCTGGTACTGTGTAGATTGCTGCTCAAGAAAGTTTAACCAGCTGCCTCCCCGACATGTTTCGCCATAACTGGCTTCTTCAGGGAATAAGGTTGTACATAGGACTGCAGACAGAATCTTATCATGTATCTCTGTATACAGGGAGCTCCCCCTAGTGGTGGCTGCAGACAGGATCTTATCATGTATCTCTGTATACAGGGAGCTCCCCCTAGTGGTGGCTGCAGACAGAACCCTATCATGTATCTCTGTATACAGGGAGCTCCCCCTAGTGGTGGCTGCAGACAGAACCCTATCATGTATCTCTGTATACAGGGAGCTCCCCCTAGTGGTGGCTGCAGACAGGATCTTATCATGTATCTCTGTATACAGGGAGCTCCCCCTAGTGGTGGCTGCAGGCAGGATCTTATCATGTATCTCTGTATACAGGGAGCTCCCCCTAGTGGTGGCTGCAGACAGGATCTTATCATTTATCTCTGTATACAGGGAGCACCCCCTAGTGGTGGCTGCAGACAGGATCTTATCATGTATCTCTGTATACAGGGAGCTCCCCCTAGTGGTGACTGCAGACAGGATCTTATCATGTATCTCTGTATACAGGGAGCTCCCCCTAGTGGTGGCTACAGACAGGATCTTATCATGTATCTCTGTATACAGGGAGCTCCCCCTAGTGGTGGCTGCAGACAGGATCTTATCATGTATTTCTGTATACAGGGAGCTCCTCCTAGTGGTGGCTGCAGACAGGATCTTATCATGTATCTCTGTATACAGGGAGCTCCCCCTAGTGGTGGCTGCAGACAGGATCTTATCGTGTATCTCTGTATACAGGGAGCTCCCCCTAGTGGTGACTGCAGACAGAATCTTATCATGTATCTCTGTATACAGGGAGCTCCTCCTAGTGGTGGCTGCAGACAGGATCTTATCATGTATCTCTGTATACAGGGAGCTCCCCCTAGTGGTGACTACAGACAGGATCTTATCATGTATCTCTGTATACAGGGAGCTCCCCCTAGTGGTGACTGCAGACAGAATCTTATCATGTGTCTCTGTATACAGGGAGCTCCCCCTAGTGGTGACTGCAGACAGGATCTTATCATGTATCTCTGTATACAGGGAGCTCCCCCTAGTGGTGGCTGCAGACAGAATCTTATTGTGTATCTCTGTATACAGGGAGCTCCCCCTAGTGGTGGCTGCAGACAGGATCTTATCGTGTATCTCTGTATACAGGGAGCTCCCCCTAGTGGTGGCTGCAGACAGGATCTTATCATGTATCTCTGTATACAGGGAGCTCCCCCTAGTGGTGACTGCAGACAGAATCTTATCATGTATCTCTGTATACAGGGAGCTCCCCCTAGTGGTGGCTGCAGACAGGATCTTATCATGTATCTCTGTATACAGGGAGCTCCCCCTAGTGGTGACTACAGACAGGATCTTATCATGTATCTCTGTATACAGGGAGCTCCCCCTAGTGGTGACTGCAGACAGGATCTTATCATGTGTCTCTGTATACAGGGAGCTCCCCCTAGTGGTGGCTGCAGACAGGATCTTATCATGTATCTCTGTATACAGGGAGCTCCCCCTAGTGGTGACTGCAGACAGAATCTTATCATGTATCTCTGTATACAGGGAGCTCCCCCTAGTGGTGACTGCAGACAGAATCTTATTATGTACCTCTGTATACAGGGAGCTCCCCCTAGTGGTGACTGCAGACAGGATATTATCATGTATCTCTGTATACAGGGAGCTCCCCCTAGTGGTGGCTGCAGACAGGATCTTATCATGTGTCTCTGTATACAGGGAGCTCCCCCTAGTGGTGGCTGCAGACAGGATCTTATCATGTATCTCTGTATACAGGGAGCTCCCCCTAGTGGTGGCTGCAGACAGGACCTTATCATGTATCTCTGTATACAGGGAGCTCCCCCTAGTGGTGACTGCAGACAGAATCTTATTATGTACCTCTGTATACAGGGAGCTCCCCCTAGTGGTGACTGCAGACAGGATATTATCATGTATCTCTGTATACAGGGAGCTCCCCCTAGTGGTGGCTGCAGACAGGATCTTATCATGTGTCTCTGTATACAGGGAGCTCCCCCTAGTGGTGACCGCAGACAGAATCTTATCATGTATCTCTGTATACAGGGAGCTCCCCCTAGTAGTGACCGCAGACAGGATCTTATCATGTATCTCTGTATACAGGGAGCTCCCCCTAGTGTTGACTGCAGACAGGATCTTATCATGTATCCCTGCATACAGGGAGCTCCCCCTAGTGGTGGCTGCAGACAGTATCTTATCATGTATCTCTGTATACAGGGAGCTCCCCCTAGTGGTGACTGCAGACAGGATCTTATCATGTATCTCTGTATACAGGGAGCTCCCCCTAGTGGTGACTGCAGACAGGATCTTATCATGTATCTCTGTATACAGGGAGCTCCCCCTAGTGGTGACTGCAGACAGGATATTATCATGTATCTCTGTATACAGGGAGCTCCCCCTAGTGGTGACCGCAGACAGAATCTTATCATGTATCTCTGTATACAGGGAGCTCCCCCTAGTGGTGACCGCCGACAGGATCTTATCATGTATCCCTGCATACAGGGAGCTCCCCCTAGTGGTGGCTGCAGACAGTATCTTATCATGTATCTCTGTATACAGGGAGCTCCCCCTAGTGGTGACTGCAGACAGGATCTTATCATGTATCTCTGTATACAGGGAGCTCCCCCTAGTGGTGACTGCAGACAGGATCTTATCATGAATCTCTGTATACAGGGAGCTCCCCCTAGTGGTGACTGCAGACAGGATATTATCATGTATCTCTGTATACAGGGAGCTCCCCCTAGTGGTGACCGCAGACAGAATCTTATCATGTATCTCTGTATACAGGGAGCTCCCCCTAGTGTTGACTGCAGACAGGATCTTATCATGTATCCCTGCATACAGGGAGCTCCCCCTAGTGGTGGCTGCAGACAGTATCTTATCATGTATCTCTGTATACAGGGAGCTCCCCCTAGTGGTGGCTGCAGACAGAATCATATCATGTATCTCTGTATACAGGGAGCTCCCCCTAGTGGTGACTGCAGACAGGATCTTTTCATGTATCTCTGTATACAGGGAGCTCCCCCTAGTGGTGGCTGCAGACAGGATCTTATCATGTATCTCTGTATACAGGGAGCTCCCCCTAGTGGTGGCTGCAGACAGGATCTTATCATGTGTCTCTGTATACAGGGAGCTCCCCCTAGTGGTGGCTGCAGATAGGATCTTATCATGTGTCTCTGTATACAGGGAGCTCCCCCTAGTGGTGGCTGCAGACAGGATCTTATCATGTGTCTCTGTATAAAGGGAGCTCCCCCTAGTGGTGGCTGCAGACAGGATCTTATCATGTATCTCTGTATACAGGGAGCTCCCCCTAGTGGTGACTGCAGACAGGATCTTATCATGTATCTCTGTATACAGCGAGCTCCCCCTACTGAATCCACCGAGGACTGTCCTCACAAAGACAGACTTATACTTTTTTTTTTAAGAGAGGTGAGCAGCACATAACTGTGATTCCTACACAGGTTCCAAATACAATCGGCTGGGATGTTCTGCAGAGGTGCTGGGTAAAGATTCTGCAGGCATTAGTTGTTTTGGCTGTCATTTGCAGGAACGTGTACATTGAGGTTTAGCCAGGGAACATCTGAGGGTCGCAGGAAGGTGTGTATGGAGATGTGGATGCGCCTGACACAAACTCCCCATGTCGTCTCTCCAGTGAAGAATGTAGACTTGTAGCTCAGGTCACGGTCTTTTAATAACGTTTTCACTTTATAAAGTTAAGAATCTGTTGAGTGTAGAATATAATGTGAACCAGAATCACAGGCACAGAAATCTAGAAGATGGGAGGCAGAGATAAGGTTGGTGATGGCCATAAATCATGGGCCGGCCCCATCAGAAGGTGAGCAGGGGCCCAGCATTATGAAGGGCTTTAAAACTGAATCTTAAACTTAACAGAAGTCCTTTCATTCCCAAAACTCAATTTCCATTACTGACTGATACAATCCTATACGGAACTAAGTCCCTATAAAACTCATCCCTGCAGTGCAGATTTATGGTTGTGAACTGTAGAAAAAAAACACATTTTATTATATTTGCCAATGAGGGCTCCCTTTGTTGTGGCTAAGGGCTCAGCACAACATTTCGCCCCTCAATCAGCCTGCACCTACACTCAGCTTGCCTGAAGTGAATCCCTGCAGTTTTGCATTCAGGCCCTCTGATTGGTGATTGAGGGGCAAAATGGTGCACTGAGCCCTTGGCCACCTCAAAGTCCACCGCGGAGCCGTCATTTGCAATTGGTTAAACATAGTAAATCTACACTACATGTATGACATTTGCAGATGCTAAGTCCCTTACAGGACTGTATAAGTGGTTTGAATCATGTTTTGTGGGTTATAGACTTCCTATAAAGGAGTGCTTTGTGAATGTAATGAAATAGCCCCCTTCACTCAACTCAAACGGCAACCCATCCTATTCTTATATCAGGACTGGTTGCAATCTGAAGAAACACAGCTCCTGAGATCTACTGGTTCGATAAGCTCACATACTGGAGCTACCGCCGTGCGAACGAGTGAGTGACAGCAGGGGAAACATCTTTTCCTCTGCTGACTGAGCATGTTGGACTGAGGCTGGAGAAACGATCCTTTGTGCTCAGCCATGAGGATAATATTTATTTCTTCTCCTGTCACAGCCCTTTTGTGTGTATGACACAGTTCCTCTGTCAGTTGAGACTCAGATCTCGGGAGCAGTGTTTCTTCAGGCTGCACTAGGATGGGTTGCTGTTTGAATTATGTGAAGGGTGCCCATTTATAACTTTCTTGGAGAATCTCTTTAAGCATGGATAAAAGTGATGTATGTACAGTATATACATGTCTAATAATAAATTATAATAATAATAAACTGGTGTAAAAATGCTAAAAGTAAAAAAATGTTGCACTATTCTGAGTTGCGGCAAAATGTTGTGAGTTTTCAAAGCCGTTGGGCTCGTAATGCATCCAGTAGCGATAATATACAGCTGCTACTATGGGACATGTTGCATTGTATACTCACATGCATTGCTTGTTGCTTTTACCTGCTGGTCGCCTTTATCTAGCAGCCATATGATGATGCTATAGTTAGCCCTTCGCAGCTGTAATAGCACGTGGACATCGGCTGTCACTGGAGATGAGAAGAAACTTCATGGGTGGCCACTGTCAAGAAACCGTATCCTTCTAAGACCTCCGCCGCCTCCTTGAAATTTGCAAAATCTTACGAAATGGCAGCTGAAATATTTAGAAGGACGTTCC
Source organism: Ranitomeya imitator (assembly GCF_032444005.1). Classification (NCBI taxonomy): domain Eukaryota; kingdom Metazoa; phylum Chordata; class Amphibia; order Anura; family Dendrobatidae; genus Ranitomeya; species Ranitomeya imitator. The sequence continues at coordinate 26,906,493 of NC_091282.1, forward strand.
ATCCCGTTATAAAGTTTCAAAGTTACAATGTTAATAAATACTTAAGTAACTTTGTAAATACTTCAGTTTACCATTTTTGCATTTTTTTCTTCCATTTTTTTACATTGTCCCTACTCGTTTCATTAAGGGTAGTCAGCGGTTTAGCTCCACCCACCTGTCAGTCATGTGACCTAACAGAACTTGTCTTCTGAACTCCCACAATGCACTGCTCTCAGAATTTTGAAATTACCTTGTGGCTTAAATATTGAAAAGAAAAATCATCGTGAGTTTTTTCATTTTTGTATTTTCATGATTTCCTCCCTTTCTTCCAAGAAGCAATCACTTTATTTTTCTTCAACATGACCCCATCGAAGCTTGTTTTATGTTTCACAGCTCACCTCCTCCTCCTGTACAATGACTGACAACACCTCTATATACAGTAGATAACACAGGATCCACCACTCACAATACGGGATGTCACAGCTCACCTCCTCCTCCTGTACAATGACTGATAACACCTCTATATACAGTAGATATCACAGGATCCACCATTCACAATAGGTGATGTCACAGCTCACCTCCTCCTGTACAATGACTGACAACACCTCTATATACAGTAGATAACACAGGATCCACCACTCACAATACGGGATGTCACAGCTCACCTCCTCCTCCTGTACAATGACTGATAACACCTCTATATACAGTAGATATCACAGGATCCACCATTCACAATAGGTGATGTCACAGCTCACCTGCTCCCCTCCTGTACAATGACTGATAACACCTCAATATACAGTAAATAACACAGGATCCACAAATCACAATAGGTGATGTCACAGCTCACCTCCTCTTCCTCTACAATGACTGATAACACCTCTATATACAGTAGATAATACAGGATCCACCATACACAATAGGTGATGTCACAGCTCACCTCCTCCTCCTGTACAATGACTGATAACACCTCTATATACAGTAGATAACACAGGATCCACCATTCACAATAGGTGATGTCACAGCTCACCTCCTCCTCCTGTACAATGACTGATAACACCTCTATATACAGTAGATAACACAGGATCCACCATTCACTATAGGTGATGTCACAGCTCACCTCCTCCTCCTGTACAATGACTGATAGCACCTCTATATACAGATAACACAGGATCCACCATTCACAATAGGTGATGTCACAGGTCACCTCCTCCTGTACAATGACTGATAACAACTCTGTATACAGTAGATTACACAGGATCCACCATTCACAATAGGTGATGTCACAGCTCACCTCCTCCTGTACAATGACTGATAACACCTCTATATACAGTAGATAACCCAGGATCCACCATTCACAATAGGTGATGTCACAGCTCAGCTCCTCCTCCTGTACAATGACTGATAACACCTCTATATACAGTAGATCACACAGGATCCACCATTCACAATAGATGATGTGACAGCTCACCTCCTCCTGTACAATGACTGATAACACCTCTATATAAGGTAGATAGGACAGGATCCACCATTCACAATAGGTGATGTCACAGCTCTCCTCCTGTACAATGACTGATATCACCTCTATATACAGTAGATAGCACAGGATCCACCATTCAAAATAGGAGATATCACAGCTCACCTCCTCCTCCTGTACAATGACTGATAACACCTCTACATACATTAGATAACACAGGATCCACCATTCACAATAGGTGATATCACAGATCACGTCCTCCTCCTGTACAATGACTTTTGCACACGCTCATTAGATGCTTCAATGCAAAACACAGGTTCACACTCTGTTCATTGCTGCTAATGTGTATGTCCATTTCCTGAAATAACAGGAAGTTAGAGTCTAAACAAGCCCCAGTGGCCGATGTGAGAATTGCAAGATTTCTTCTACTTTTTTATTTTTAATACATTTGGTAAAAAAAAATGATTACCAATATTTAAAAAAATATATATATACTTTTAACACAAAAAAATATGTAAGCAATATGTGCCTTTTAAAGGGGATGCTCTCACCTATGGCATAGGCCACTCCTGCTCCCTATATGGATAAAGCTTAGGAATTACCTTGGTTTGGACTAATTATTTTGGTAACATCCATTATTAATCACATCCGATTGTGATTACTTGTACGAATTGTGTCCTATTACCATGGAACACAAGAATGTGCAGAATAATAAAGTGACGGCGGCTCTTCTGGACATCGCATTTACTTATAACACTCTAATCTAATTTGTAGCTGGGATATAAATAAGAAGCCGGAGACGACGGGCCTGGGATGTGGGGAAGATAATGGGCTCCAGAGGATCTCGGCAGCGAGGAAAGTGCTGAACTCAGACTTTACCTCTGCTACATTATTCAGCTCCGATGACACGAGGGGCAGGACGTTCTCCGAGATCTGACCTCTGAGATCATATTATCTACAGTATTATAATACTTCTGACATTGAGCCCTGCAGACCCCAAACCAGAGGGAGAGGAGTTTTATAAGGTGTACTAAGCTTATTAAATTGGTTTCCACCTTTCAAAATGTTCCCAAATGATTGAATACTTGTAAAATGATACACAGGGACAGTACCCACACTTGTGCGGTCTGATCAGTGTACATTACTTCTGCAGTCAATCACTGAGCTCAATCAGCTGAGTTGCTGAGCTCAGTGATTGGCTGCAGCGGTGATGTGCGGTGTTGTCATGATACCACCCCTGCAGCCAATACACTCCCAATACAGGGGAGTGTGACTAACATCTGTGTTTGTTATTTTACAAGTGACAAATCGTTTGGAACCACTTTTTTTTTTTTTTTAAATAGTTGCAAAGAAAAGTTCAACAACTTTAAAATATACTTTGTGTTCCAATTTCTTGCCAATTGTAACATCTCACATAGCTTTGTATGAAGTGTACAGGGATCACCAGTGACATTATACACAGGAGCTCTGTATACAGTGTATAGTGTACAGGCAATACAGTGATCACCAGTGACATTATACACATGAGCTCTGTATATAGTGTATAGTGTACATGTAATACAGTAATTACCAGTGAGAGTATACACAGGAGCTCAGTATATAGTGTCAGTGTACAGGTAATAGAGTGATCAACAGTGACATTATACACAGGAGCTCTGTATTTAGTGTATAGTGTACAGGTAATAGGGTGATCATCAGTGACATTATACACTGGAGATCTGTATATAGTGTATAGTGTACAGGTAATACAGTGATCACCAGTGACATTATACACAGGAGCTCTGTATATAGTGTATAGTGTACAGGTAATACAGTAATTACCAGTGAGAGTATACACAGGAGCTCAGTATATAGTGTCAGTGTACAGGTAATACAGTGATCAACAGTGAAATTATACACAAGAGCTCTGTATTTAGTGTATAGTGTACAGGTAATACGGTGATCACCAGTGACATTATACACATGAGCTCTGTATATAGTGTATAGTGTATGGATAATACAGTAACTACCAGTGACAGTATACACAACAGCTCAGTATTTAGTGTCAGTGTACAGGTAATACAGTTATCACCAGTGACATTATACACAGAAGCTCTGTATATAGTGTATAGTGCACAGGCAAAACAGTGATCACCAGTGACATTATACACAGGAGCTCTGTATATAGTGTATAGTGTACAGAAAATACAGTGATCACCAGTGACACTATACACAGCAGCTATGTATATAGTGTATAGTGTACAGGTAATAAAGTGATCACCAGTGAAATTTACACAGAAGCTCTGTATATAGTGTATAGTGTACAAGAAATACAGTAATCACCAGTGACAATATACACAGAAGCTCAATATATAGTGTCAGTGTACAGGTAATACAGTGATCACCAGTGACATTATATGCAGGAGCTCTGTATATAGTGTATAATGTACAGGTAATACAGTGATCACCAGTGACATTATATGCAGGAGCTCTGTATATAGTGTATAATGTACAGGTAATACAGTGATCACCAGTGACATTATACACAGGAGCTCTGTATATAGTGTCAGTGTACAAGTAATACAGTGATTACCAGTGACATTATACACAGGAGCTCTGTATATAGTGTATAGTGTACAGGTAATACAGTGATCACCAGTTACATTATACACAGGAGCTCAGTATAAATTGTCAATGTGCAGGTAATACAGTGATCACCAATGATTTTATACACAGAAGCTCTGTCTATAGTATCAGTGTACAAGTAACAGTGATCACCAGTTACCTTATACACAGGAGCTTTGTATATAGTGTCAGTGCACAGGTAATACAGGGATCACCGGTGACATTATACACAGGAGCTCTGTATATAGTGTCAGTGTACAGGTAATACAGGGATCACCAGTGACATTATACACAGGAGCTCTGTATATAGTGTCAGTGTACAAGTAACAGTGATCAACAGTGACATTATACACAGGGGCTCTGTATATAGTGTCAGTGTACAGTTAATGCAGTGATCACCAGTAGCATTATACAAAAGAGCTATGTATATAGTGTCAGTGTACAGGTAATACAGTGATCACCAATGACATTATACACGAGAGTGCCGTATATGGTGTCAGTGTACAGAAATACAGCGATTACCAGTGACATTACATGTAGGAGCTCTGTATGTAGTGTCAGTGTACAGTAATGCGGGGATCACCAGGGACTTTATACACAGGAGCTCTGTATGTAGAGTATAGTGTACTGGTTATACACAGGAGCTATGTACATAATGTACAGTGTATAGTGTCAGTGTACAGGTAAGACACTGACATTTCTAGTTGAAGCCCTTCATCTTCAGTTTCTTCTTCATCCAGTGAAGACCACCATCACTTCTTACAGCCAGGACTTCTCTCGGCAGAAAACAACACATAGTTATCTAGAGCGCTGCTTCCAGAGCACATTCCAAATTTTCTCCCCAACTTCTACACTACGCAACTGAATACAGACATGCAGTCACCATTAATACATAATTAGTTATTATGCATCCTACCATTCCAAATATAAATTGTAATCCACCACTGTGCCCCCCACCAACTATACATAGCCATGTTCCCTAACCAACAGATATATAAATTAGCACCTATACTCTTTTAAATTCAATACCAGTCACGCTCTTGTATCCTCAGCCCCCCCCACTCTGTTTCTCCCGATCTCCTGATTCATTATATTTACATACCCCCTCCACCCCAATTCATTGTCATGTCCTCTCTCCCACTCCCATTCTCAATTGATCATCATTTTCTCTCATCCACAATCAATACATCATTTACGCCCCACCACCCTCAATTCATTATTATTTGACTTTCCCCCAGTCTCAATTCATAATCATTTGCTTTTTCCCACCACCTTCAGTATGTCTCATATTCTCTACCCCACCCTCAATTCATCATCTCCTGTCACCCATCCCCAATTCATCATTATTTGCGCTCCCCTTAACCCATTTAATTTATTTAAAAAATACGTTTTTCATACTTACGTCTCATATGACCCCCGTGCAGCTCCATTTCTGGTATCCTGGCACACGTACATGCCGGCGTACTGGCACACAATACATTATTACACCCTGGAGACCGGTGATCAGAAGCAAAAGAGGGAGGGGCCCGGACTTCTTTGCTTCTGCTCACCGGGCCCCATACACCAGCAAGGGTAGTAATGCCCTGATGGCAGCCCTGCTGGGGAACACTCAGAAAACCCTCAGTTCCAGGAATATTACTTGTCGCCATGTGAATAATTATTATTTTTATTATTTTCCCAAGTGCAGGGTATGCAGAGCGTCCTCTCGTCAGTTTCTGGAAGTGTTCAGCATAATCCGAGCAGACAGACTGGTTCCAGTTGCCACAGGGCAATTATGTGATGGTTCTGCTTCATCTCCTTGTGTTTTCGTAGTGCAGAAATGGAGGGTCAGACAGGGACAAGAGATCAGGGCAGAAATCCATGACAATCAGTTCTCCATGGTCGTAGAGCAGAAGAATTGAAATTTGCAGAAAAAAAGTGAGATGATCAGGAGATTTCTACTTCTGTCAAGGAAAACAAATCTCTGTAGCATTGGGATTCAGGTGAGCACTCAGCAGACACAGAGTGAATCCCCAGCTTCAGGAATCCTTTATTTTAATGTTTTCATTTCCGTCATAACTTTTTTTCCCCATTGACATAGAGAACTTATTTTTTGCAGGATGAGTTGTAGTTTTCCTCGGCTCCATTTTGGGATGACATATGACTTTTGAATTTTTGATCCCTTTTTATATACATTTTGCTTACTATTTTTTTTTTACTAATGCTGCTTACTGTGCAGTATGAATAAGATGAATATTTTACGATTCTTGTCGTTACGGATGCAGCAATGCCAGTTCTCTGCACTTTTCTCAGTTTTATTTTTTTTATATATGTAGCAATAAAGTGCGGTATTGCTTTTTTAAACAAATGCTTACACTTCATTAACTTATTTTTACTTTTTTTTCTTCTTTTTTTTAGGTTTCACTTGGGGGTCTTGTATGTAATGTTATAATAAAACCTATATGGATGTACTAAGATTGCAGACCTGGCGCTCATAATTTGGCCCCTTGGTACACCAGCAACCCCCCAACACCCCACTATCACATTGTGACTACGCACGTAAGTGCCACAATCTTAATTGATCAAAATATATTTATTAGACTGTACAACTTTTAATGATCAATTACTTAAAATATTAATAAAAATTCAAGCATGGGAGAAGAACAAAGGAAGGCACTAACACTGGAATCTGAAAAGTACTACATATTATAGTAAAAGTCCAAGTGCATGGCATAAATGATGATGCCCTATGTGAAGAGTCCTGGATCAAAGAGGTATATCTCTATGTATATTACTACGTTAATCAATAAATAAACTGGTAACCTAGTAAATCTTTAGGAAAAGAGAGAGAGAGGTGTATCCCCAAACCCTTTATGTTAGGTACTTGCAAAGTGACTTGTGCTTTATCTTTGGAATGTCATGCTTCCTTACCCCAATGACGACGTTTCGCCATAAGCTTCTTCAAAGGGGCGTGAGCTATAAGGTGGCCGAGTCAGATACCTAACATCTGGGGATTTTTCTGCGCAAGTTTTTGATATTTTCAACGGGTTTCAGATACCGGTCCATCAGTGAAGTTAATTTAGATTTTTTTTTTCTTTTCTAATTTCTCAGCTCATCGTACAACATCAATTGATCTGAATCACATCATCAAATTCCTTTGTGTTTCAATTCATCACCAATTTGAAGATCTCTGCTTGCTGTCAGTGAATGAGAACCCTCTTGCGTCCATTCAGAGCCAGTGACCCTGGACATATCTCGCCCTGCTCTCGGTTGAGAGGTTAAAAATTAATCATGTGCAGACAATGCTCTGTGAGCTAAACATTCAGGCAATGTAACGATCTAGCAGAGATCTGTGCAGCTGCTGCTGATGTGCAGCTCACAGAGCATTGTCTGCACTGGATACATGGTATCCACTGCTCATCTGAGAGCGTGAATAGCTTTTCATTTAGGTTCTCAATTAATGACAGCAAGCAGAGACCTTGAAAATTGTGAAGAATTGAAACATAAAGGCACCCTTAATTTGTGGGGTTAAAAATGTTGTTATATTTTATATTTACTTTTTTTTACTTGTACCTTGTTCATTATTTAATTTGCGCCTTTTCTACTTTTTTTAAATTCACCATTATCCGGATACTTTATCTAATTTCATAATTTGGGACTTTCCGAAATGTCACAATTTTTTTTGCGCAGTTGTTAATAGCTTACTAATTTCATCGAAAACTAGCGTGTAACTTTTTAAAAGGACTATGTGACTTTTTGCTGCAAAAAAATGCAAAAGTGGTAAAGGACAAAAAAAAAAAGAATATTTAATTTTGCACAAAATTCATTAATCCAAGTGCATAATTTTGAAAAATTAGGTGTAAAAAAACCTTGCAACAAATACCGCAGGATACAAAAGAAATTTCAATTAAAAAAATGCAAGTAATGAATCAGGACCAAAGTCTGTAAGAAAGTTGTAGAACTTTTTAATTTCTATGCTGATTCGATCTTTACACCCTTTCCCTCCTCCTACAAATATCTTGTTTCGATAACTCACTTTACACATTTGCAACCTGTTCTAGTTAAACGCTTCCATTGTGAGTGGCAGAATAAAGCCTTTGTGTCTTTCACAAATGGTGGAGAATGCGGGCAGTGTTTACAGAGTCAATGTCATGTTAAACACCTGATCAGTGACACCCAGAGCATTTCTCATCAGAGTCACAAAGCCATCCCTCTTCCTGGAGATACATAGTAGCCAATTACGACTAGTGAACCATCCACAGGGCCATGACGGGCAACCGTCTCTGGGCTCTGTGTGCTCACTCCGGGTTCTCTTTAGACAGATTTTACTTGTAGGTTGGATCAGACAGGATTTGCAGGACAATAGGGTTGGGGAATGCCTCTAGAAAAACTTTCATAGGGTCTCCAAATGAACAGGGAGAGAAGTCATGCAGGGTGTAACGCAGTTTTAATTTAACCCTTTATGGCGCAGACATATGCACAGAGGATGGTTATGGGTGCTTTCGCTTTAATAAAGACATTACCAAAATCTTCGACAGACAAAAGGGGAATAAAGCCAAAACCTAGTGTACGAGAGGAGCGAGAGCTGCAAATGACCTCCCGGCGACCCGTACGCTTACACTCACAGGGTTAATGAAGGATTTTGGCACCAGGGAATATTTTCCAACATGTTTGTAGAAACAAAAGAAATCCCCACCGCACCCTCGCCAGGCGAGCGGCTTCCTGTACAGATTTCACTCCCCGAGCTGTGGACTTACTGCTAAGAGTCTAGGAGAGGCACAGTCCGTATAGAATAGCAGATTTATGGACTTTTATGTATGTTTACGGCCAGTGACAGCTCAATGCCAGATGGCAGTCTTGGCAAGAGAAAGCACACAATTAGTTCATATCCTCCTAAAAACAAAGATTGGGCAATTGCAAGACATTGAAATGCCTTTTACAGTTACTAAAGGATGTAAGGAGTTGTTTAGGATCAGAAAATCACAGGTGTTTTTTTAATAATGCCACACCTGTCCACAGGTTGTATGTGGTATTGCAGCTTAGCATCATTCACTTTAGTGCAGCATAGCTGCAGTACCCGACACAACCTGTGCACAGGTGTGGTGCTATTTCATGCTGTTTTTAACCACGTGCAATCAATGCATTTATATTATCTGTAAAATCAACTACAGCAATTATATACAGGTTGTTATTAACTTGCTCACTGTGGGACTTTAAAAAAAAAAAAAAGCCAAATAGTACCAATCACAAAAACGATAGGGATTAGGTTGATTTTAATTAAAAGGAGTATTATGAGGGAATTTTGCAAACGAGTGTTATTATGTAGAACATTAGGCTTGAAATGTACAATTATTTGGGATGTCACAATTAGAAGGAATTCAGCCTGCAAAATCATAACTTGAGGTTAAAGGATCGATCACGTGTTGGATGTTGCTGTAAAATTTACTTTCTGGATATTGTGATGTTTTCCTTCTACCCAAGTGTCAATGATTTCCTGTACTTGTGACCAAGCACAACTGTGGGGAGTTCCCGGTATATGGCACGTCTTGTGGGGTGTTCCCGATATATGGCAAGTCTTGTGGGGTGTTCCCGGTATAAGGCAGGTCTTTTGGGGAGTTCCAAGTATACGGCAGATCTTGTGAGGTGTTCTTGGTATACGGCAGGTTTTGTGGGGTGTTCCACTATACAGCAGGTCTTGTGAGGTGTTTCCGGTATGTGGCAGGTCTTGTGGGGTGTTCCCTGTATACAGCAGGTCTTGTGGGGTGTTCCTGGTATGTAGCAGGTCTTGTGGGGTGTTCCTGGTATGCAGCAGGTCTTGTGGGGTGTTCCCTGTATACAGCAGGTCTTGTGGGGTGTTCCCGGTATACAGCAGTTCTTGTGGGGTGTTCCCGGTATACGGCAGGTCTTGTGGGGTGTTCCCGGTATACAGCAGGTCTTGTGGGGTGCTCCCGGTATACGGCAGGTCTTGTGGGGTGTTCCCGGTATACAGCAGGTCTTGTGGGGTGTTCCCGGTATACGGCAGGTCTTGTGGGGTGTTCCCGGTATACAGCAGGTCTTGTGGGGTGTTCCCGGTATACGGCAGGTCTTGTGGGGTGTTCCTGGTATATGGCGGGTCTTGTGGGGTGTTCCTGGTATACGGCAGGTCTTGTGGGGTGTTCCCGGTATTCAGCCGGTCTTGTGGGGTGTTCCCGGTATACAGCAGGTCTTGTTGGGTGTTCACGGTATACAGCAGGTCTTGTGGTGTGATTGCAGTATATGGTGGGTCTTGTGGGGTGTTCCCAGTATACGGCAGGTCTTGTGGGGTGTTCCCAGTATACAGCAGGTCTTGTGGGGTGTTCCCGGGAAGGATTTCTCTTGTGTGATGTTCCCAGTATATGACGGGTCTTGTGGGGTGTTCCCAGTATACTGTTTTTGTGGGGTGTTCCCTGTATATAGCCGGTCTTGTGGGGTGTTCATGGTATACAGCACGTCTTGTGGTGTGTTTGCAGTATATGGTGGGTCTTGTGGGGTGTTCCCGATATACAGCAGGTCTTGTGGGGTGTTCCCAGTATACGACAGGTCTTGTGGGGTGCTCCCAGTATACATCAGGTCTTGAGGGTGTTCCCGGGAATGATTTCTCTTGTGTGATGTTCCCAGTATATGATGGGTCTTGTGGGGTGTTCCCAGTATACTGTTTTTGGGGGTGTTCCCTGTATATAGCCGGTCTTGTGGGGTGTTCATGGTATACAGCATGTCTTGTGGTGTGTTTGCAGTATATGGTGGGTCTTGTGGGGTGTTCCCGATATACAGCAGGTCTTGTGGGTTGTTCCCAGTATACGACAGGTCTTGTGGGGTGCTCCCAGTATACATCAGGTCTTGAGGGTGTTCCCGGGAATGATTTATCTTGTGTGATGTTCCCAGTATATGATGGGTCTTGTGGGGTGTTCCCAGTATACTGTTTTTGGGGGTGTTCCCTGTATATAGCCGGTCTTGTGGGGTGTTCATGGTATACAGCAGGTCTTGTGGTGTGTTTGCAGTATATGGTGGGTCTTGTGTGGTGTTCCCAATATACAACATGTCTTGTGTGGTGCTCCCATTATAGAGCAGGTTTTGTGGGGTGTTCATGGTGTATGGCAGGTCTAGTGGGGTGTTCACGGTGTATGGCAGGCCTTGTGGGATGCTTCCAGTATACAACAGGTCTTATGAGGTGATCCCTGTATACAGCAGGTCTTGTGGGGTGTTCCCGGTATCACGATATGGTATGAAATATCATAAGTTTAGTTGCTCGTCAGCTCATGAGGTAGGCTAAACCCCCCCCTTCACTAGCTGACTCTACTTGTTTCTCTCTGGGCTACGGACTGTATGCTAGAAGGGGGTTTTATTGCCCTGGGGTCGTAAATTCCAGGCTCAGAGGAAAGTCCCTCACCCCTCCCACCTTCACTAGTCAGAACTGGTAAAGTGGCTCCAAAATTCATGAAAGATCCTTTGTTTGGTTTTGGTACGATATTATGCACCATGTTTACGGTAAGAACACGAAAATATATGTTGTGAATTCTGTGGCTGAGTTCACTTCTGTGGTCACAAGTGGTATTGCAGTCTCTGGGTTTCCTCCCTCAGGTGTTTTGGTGAGCTCGTTGGCTGCCTTGCTATTTAGCTCCACCTGAGTCTGTCTTCCTTGCTCCTTGTCAATGTTCCAGTGTTGGATCTGAGCTACTGCATCTTTCCTTGGGCCTGCTGCTCTGCTAGATAAGTGCTTCTAGTTTGTTTTCTGTTTTTTCTGTCCAGCTTGCTATTAACTTTTGCTGGAAGCTCTGAGAAGCAAAGGGGTGCACCGCCGTGCTGTTAGTTCGGCACGGTGGGTCTTTTTGCCCCTTTGCGTGGTTTTCGTTTTAGGGTTTTTGTAGACTGCATAGTTCTCTTTGCTATCCTCGCTCTGTCTAGAATATCGGGCCTCACTTTGCTGAATCTATTTCATTCCTACGTTTGTCTTTTCATCTTGCTAACAGTCATTATATGTGGGGGGCTGCCTATTCCTTTGGGGTATTTCTCTGAGGTAAGTCAGGCTTGTATTTCTATCTTCAGGCTAGTCAGCTCCTCAGGCAGTGCCGAGTTGCATAGGTAGTGATAGGCGCAATCCATTGCTGCTTATAGTTGTGTGAGGATAGATCAGGTACTGCAGTCTACAGAGATTCCACGTCTCAGAGCTCGTCCTATTGTTTTTGGTTATTGCCAGATCTCTGTATGTGCGCTGATTACTGCACGCTGTGTTGCCTGATTGCCAGCCATAACAGTACAAGGAGCCCCACCAATGATTCCCAATAGAGGGAAAAAAGAAATCCTGACATCATTTTTTTTTCTTAGCTCTGTCTTCAGTCTTTTTTTTCCCCTAGACATTAGAGTGCTTCAGGACACAGCTGTGGACATGGATATTTAGGCTCTGTGCTCCTCAATGGATAATCTCGTTGTAAATGTACAAAAGATTCAAGATACTATTGATCAGAAATCGATGCTAGAACCAAGAATTCCGATTCCTGATTTGTTTTTTGGTGACAGAACTAAGTTCCTGAGCTTCAGAAATAATTGTAAGCTATTTTTGGCCTTGAAACCTCATTCTTCTGGTAATCCTATTCAACAGGTTTTGATTATTATTTCTTTTTTGCGCGGCGACCCACAGGACTGGGCGTTTTCTCTTGCGCCAGGAGACCCTGCATTGAGTAGTGTTGATGCATTTTTCCAGGCGCTGGGATTGCTTTACGATGAGCCTAATTCAGTGGATCAGGCTGAGAAAAATCTGCTGGCTTTATGCCAGGGTCAGGATGATGTAGAAGTATATTGTCAGAAATTTAGGAAGTGGTCAGTACTCACTCTGTGGAATGAATCTGCACTAGCGGCTTTGTTCAGAAAGGGTCTCTCTGAAGCTCTTAAGGATGTAATGGTGGGATTTCCTATGCCTGCTGGTTTGAATGAGTCTATGTCCTTGGCCATTCAGATCGGTCGTCGCTTGCGCGAGCGTAAATCTGTGCACCATCTGGCGGTATTGTCTGAGAGTAAACCTGAGCCTATGCAGTGCGACAGGACTATGACTAAAGTAGAACGGCAAGAACACAGACGTCTGAACAGACTGTGTTTCTATTGTGGTGATTCCACTCATGCTATTTCTAATTGTCCTAAACGCACTAGGCGGTTCGATAGCTCTGCCGTTATTGGTACTGTACAGTCCAAATTCCTTTTGTCCATTACCTTAATGTGCTCTTTGTCATCGTATTCTGTCATGGCGTTTGTGGATTCAGGCGCTGCCCTGAATCTGATGGATTTGGATTATGCTAAACGTTGTGGATTTTTCTTGGAGCCTTTGCGGTGTCCTATTCCGTTGAGAGGAATTGATGCTACACCTTTGGCCAAGAATAAGCCTCAGTACTGGGCCCAGCTGACCATGTGCATGGCTCCTGCACATCAGGAAGTTATTCGCTTTCTGGTACTGCATAATTTGCATGATGTGGTCGTGTTGGGGTTGCCATGGCTACAAACCCATAATCCAGTATTGGATTGGAACTCTATGTCGGTAACCAGCTGGGGTTGTCAGGGAGTACATGGTGATGTTCCATTTTTGTCTATTTCGTCATCCATTCCTTCTGACATCCCAGAGTTCTTGTCGGACTTTCAGGATGTATTTGAAGAGTCCAAGTCTGATGCCCTACCTCCGCATAGGAATTGTGATTGTGCTATCGATTTGATTCCTGGTAGTAAATTCCCTAAGGGTCGTTTATTTAATTTGTCCGTACCTGAACACACCGCTATGCGCAGTTATGTGAAGGAGTCCCTGGAGAAGGGACATATTCGCCCATCGTCGTCACCATTGGGAGCAGGGTTCTTTTTTGTAGCCAAGAAGGATGGTTCGCTAAGACCGTGTATTGATTACCGCCTTCTTAATAAGATCACTGTTAAGTTTCAGTATCCCTTGCCATTGATTTCTGACTTGTTTGCTCGGATTAAGGGGGCTAGTTGGTTTACTAAGATTGATCTTCGTGGTGCGTATAATCTGGTGAGAATCAGGCAGGGAGATGAATGGAAAACGGCATTTAATACGCCCGAGGGTCATTTTGAGTATCTGGTGATGCCGTTCGGACTTGCCAATGCTCCATCTGTTCTTCAGTCTTTTATGCATGACATTTTCCGTGAGTATCTGGATAAATTCTTGATTGTTTACTTGGATGACATTTTGATCTTCTCAGATGATTGGGAGTCTCATGTGAAGCAAGTCAGAATGGTTTTCCAGGTACTGCGTGCTAATTCCTTGTTCGTGAAGGGATCAAAGTGTCTCTTCGGTGTGCAGAAAGTTTCATTTTTGGGGTTCATCTTTTCCCCTTCTACTATCGAGATGGATCCGGTTAAGGTTCAGGCCATCCAGGATTGGACTCAGCCGACATCTCTGAAAAGTCTGCAGAAATTCCTGGGCTTTGCTAATTTTTATCGTCGCTTCATCTGTAATTTTTCTAGCATTGCCAGACCATTGACCGATTTGACCAAGAAGGGTGCTGATTTGGTTAATTGGTCTTCTGCTGCCGTGGAAGCTTTTCAGGAGTTGAAGCGTCGTTTTTGCTGTGCCCCTGTGTTGTGTCAACCTGATGTTTCTCTTCCGTTCCAGGTCGAGGTTGATGCTTCTGAGATTGGTGCAGGGGCGGTTTTGTCACAGAGAGGTTCTGGTTGCTCAGTGTTCAAACCATGTGCTTTCTTTTCCAGGAAATTTTCTGCTGCTGAGCGTAATTATGATGTGGGCAACCGAGAGTTGCTGGCCATGAAGTGGGCATTCGAGGAGTGGCGTCATTGGCTTGAGGGTGCTAAGCATCGCGTGGTGGTTTTGACTGATCATAAGAACCTTACTTATCTTGAGTCTGCCAAGCGCTTGAATCCTAGACAGGCCCGTTGGTCGTTATTTTTTGCTCGTTTTGATTTTGTGATTTCATACCTTCCGGGCTCTAAAAATGTGAAGGCGGATGCTCTGTCTAGGAGTTTTGTGCCCGACTCTCCGGGGTTATCTGAGCCGGCGAGTATCCTCAAGGAAGGAGTCATTGTGTCTGCCATCTCCCCTGATTTGCGGAGAGTGTTGCAGAAATTTCAGGCTAATAAGCCTGATCGTTGTCCGGCCGAGAAACTGTTCGTCCCTGATAGGTGGACTAGTAAAGTTATCTCTGAACTTCATTGTTCGGTGCTGGCCGGTCATCCTGGAATCTTTGGTACCAGGGAGTTGGTTGCTAGATCCTTCTGGTGGCCATCTCTGTCACGGGATGTGCGTGCTTTTGTGCAGTCCTGTGGAATTTGTGCTAGGGCTAAGCCCTGCCGTTCACGTGCCAGTGGGTTGCTTTTGCCCTTGCCGGTCCCGAAGAGGCCTTGGACACATATTTCGATGGATTTCATTTCTGACCTTCCCGTTTCTCAAAAAATGTCGGTCATTTGGGTGGTCTGTGATCGCTTTTCTAAAATGGTCCATCTGGTGCCCTTGGTTAAATTGCCTTCCTCCTCTGATTTGGTGCCTTTGTTCTTCCAGCATGTGGTTCGTTTGCATGGCATTCCTGAGAATATTGTTTCTGACAGAGGTTCCCAGTTTGTCTCGAGGTTCTGGCGAGCCTTTTGTGGTAGGATGGGCATTGACCTATCTTTCTCCTCGGCCTTCCATCCTCAGACTAATGGCCAGACCGAACGAACCAATCAGACCTTGGAAACATATCTGAGATGTTTTGTTTCCGCTGACCAGGATGATTGGGTGTCATTTTTGCCGTTGGCTGAGTTCGCCCTTAATAATCGGGCCAGCTCGGCTACCTTGGTCTCTCCATTTTTCTGCAATTCTGGGTTCCATCCTCGTTTCTCTTCAGGACAGGTTGAGTCTTCGGACTGTCCTGGTGTGGATTCTGTGGTGGACAGGTTGCGGCAGATCTGGACTCAGGTAGTGGACAATTTGACCTTGTCCCAGGAGAAGGCTCAGCTTTTCGCTAATCGCAGACGCCGTGTGGGACCCCGACTTCGTGTTGGGGATCTGGTTTGGTTATCTTCTCGTCATATTCCTATGAAGGTTTCCTCTCCTAAATTTAAACCTCGTTTTATTGGTCCGTATAGGATTTCTGAGATTCTCAATCCGGTGTCTTTTCGTCTGATCCTCCCAGACTCCTTTTCCATACATAATGTATTCCATAGGTCGTTGTTGAGGAGATACGTGGCACCTATGGTTCCATCTGTGGAGCCTCCTGCCCCTGTTTTGGTGGAGGGGGAATTGGAGTATATTGTGGAGAAGATTTTGGATTCTCGTGTCTCTAGACGGAAACTCCAGTATCTGGTCAAATGGAAGGGTTATGCTCAGGAAGATAATTCCTGGGTTTTTGCCTCTGATGTCCATGCCCCAGATCTTGTTCGTGCCTTTCATGTGGCTCATCCTGGTCGGCCTGGGGGTTCTGGTGAGGGTTCGGTGACCCCTCCTCAAGGGGGGGGTACTGTTGTGAATTCTGTGGCTGAGTTCACTTCTGTGGTCACAAGTGGTATTGCAGTCTCTGGGCTTCCTCCCTCAGGTGTTTTGGTGAGCTCGTTGGCTGCCTTGCTATTTAGCTCCACCTGAGTCTGTCTTCCTTGCTCCTTGTCAATGTTCCAGTGTTGGATCTGAGCTACTGCATCTTTCCTTGGGCCTGCTGCTCTGCTAGATAAGTGCTTCTAGTTTGTTTTCTGTTTTTTCTGTCCAGCTTGCTATTAACTTTTGCTGGAAGCTCTGAGAAGCAAAGGGGTGCACCGCCGTGCTGTTAGTTCGGCACGGTGGGTCTTTTTGCCCCTTTGCGTGGTTTTCGTTTTAGGGTTTTTGTAGACTGCATAGTTCTCTTTGCTATCCTCGCTCTGTCTAGAATATCGGGCCTCACTTTGCTGAATCTATTTCATTCCTACGTTTGTCTTTTCATCTTGCTAACAGTCATTATATGTGGGGGGCTGCCTATTCCTTTGGGGTATTTCTCTGAGGTAAGTCAGGCTTGTATTTCTATCTTCAGGCTAGTCAGCTCCTCAGGCAGTGCCGAGTTGCATAGGTAGTGATAGGCGCAATCCATTGCTGCTTATAGTTGTGTGAGGATAGATCAGGTACTGCAGTCTACAGAGATTCCACGTCTCAGAGCTCGTCCTATTGTTTTTGGTTATTGCCAGATCTCTGTATGTGCGCTGATTACTGCACGCTGTGTTGCCTGATTGCCAGCCATAACAAATATATATTCGTATTCCCACTCGGTGTAGGTACCCATCCCTTGAAACTCGGGCTTCTAACTCTACGTCTGGTAAAGAAGTAGGGTTTTCTCTGTAAATATGTATCCCAGATAGGACATATTTGATCTCATTAGAATGCTCACGTTAATCCGAGATGAATGATAGGTTTGGTCTGACTCTGTCATGTTTTGTAGTGAAGTTATAGAAATTAGAGAGAATAGTTTAAAGTTTAGGCAGAATGTAGAGAGAGGAGGGTCTGAATAAGCCAGCCCCTCTGTGATGTCAAAGCCTTAAGGTATTAAGTTTGTGGCAGGAGCCCCAGCTCACTCTCTTCTGCTGATGTCTCCTTCAGGACTGCTTGTCTTCTGAAGCCAGCAGCACGTCCAAATGAGCTGGGACATATGGAAAAACTCCACTAGCCTGGATGCCTGTCATGCTTTAAACATGTGAGTGTTGCTTTTCTCATTTATTCCCTTTATGTTATAATTACCCATGTACATATTTGCAATTGTCTCATTTGAAACTTCTTTCTAAAATATTTTTGATAACGCACTGCCTAATTTTTAATGGGATATACTATTATATGTTAGTTCTTCTCCATGCTCTAAAAACCGTACCCTAAGTCTTCTGAAGGGAAAACGCTACTGTTACTGTTGAGTTGGGTTAGCTTCGGACCCGTTTAATCGAAGCTGGTGGCAGCGAAAGTGCGCTGACTGTTGGATTATGCTGAAGCAACTGCGGGTTTGATAATTATTGTTCCTGCCTGAGTGGGAGTAGTTTACCGCGTCGCTGCAGCGTGCCCAATAGCCAGTACATAGCAGGCAGCCTTCCTGGCGACTAATTACCCAGGGTGCAGTACCTAATCTGACCTGAAAGTAAGGGGGCGCCAGAGAGCTGCAAGTGTTAAGTGGAACTGTAAGCGGGATATACATAAATCCCTGCAGTTTGTGGTATATTGAAAGCAGTGGGATACCTAGAATAAGCCCCTGCTGTAAGCAAGAGGTCAATAGCCTTGTGTGTGGTTTTTCATCACATCGTGGAGTGGAGGGATAACTAAGATAAGCCCCCCTGCACATGTGATAGCCGTCTGTTGGCCTGAAGTCACCTCAATCCGTGACGTAGGGGTGACGGTCACGGTGGGAATCCTGACCCAGTGTTGACAGCGGTCAGGGGAATCGTGACAATTGGTGGCAAGGCGGTGGGATATCTTAGAGCATTAGTGATTTGGTTTGAGTAATCATTCCTCTCACTAAAAACTTGCAGAAAGTTCTTGCGAGGACTCTGCGCAAATAAGTTTGGAGAACGAACTCAGTGCTTTTTAGTTGTGAGACAATTGCGTACTGGTAATTATCCCCTCCCTTCCTCTTCGTTTTTCTATCCTATCTTTTATTTGGCAACCATGGTTGGGCTGGGAGAAACCTTTTATGAGCAGCAGACCAGAGACACCCTTGTTGCCTTATGCAAGACACAGCACATTGACTTTGCAAGCAAAAACAAAGCCCAACTGGTCGCAGATCTGGTGCAATGGGAAGCCGCTCAAGACCAATCTCAGAGCTCAGAGGCCGCAGAAGCCAGCACCAGCGAACATGGTGCTGCAGCAGAGGTCCAACCACTGAATGCTGGCCCTGTTAGCGATCCGGGCGAATTGGACCCCCACCTGCAGGCGGCCTTGAAAGAATTCCCCACTGACGACCATGAGGGACGTCGGCAGCTGATTCAGCAATACCGGCAAGAGGCCCGAGCTGAGCGAGAGGCCCAGCGAGCCGAGCGGGAGGCTGAGAGAGCCGAGCGCCAAGCCCAGCGAGAACATGAACTGGAGATGCTCCGGCAGGGGGGGATGCCCTCCACCGCCCAGAGACGTGAGCCCAGCAGTGCTCAGATACCTAAGCCCCGGCCCGATCACTTTCCTGTTATGGAGAAGGACGGGGACTTGGACACTTTTTTGCGGGCCTTTGAGAAAGCCTGCCGGCAGTACCAGCTGCCTACAGATGAATGGGCCCGATACCTGACACCAGGGCTGAGAGGTAAAGCTCTGGAGGCGTTTGCTGCCCTCCCTCAAGAACAAGATGGTGACTATGAGGCCATCAAAAAGGCTTTGATAGCCAAGTACCAGCTTACACCCGAGGTGTACCGTAGAAAGTTCCGGACCCTCCAACGTGGCCCACACGACAGTTACAGTGATGTGGTGCATGGACTGGGGACCCACTTTGACCAGTGGACCCAAGGACTGTCAGTGACCACCTTTGCACAGCTGCGAGACCTGATGATCAAAGACCAGTTCTTTCATCTTTGCCCAGCTGAGGTGCGACAGTTCGTGATGGACAGAGAACCCAAAGACGTGACGAAAGCAGCCCAGATTGCCGATGCCTATGAGGCCAACCGTAGATCGGAAGGGCGGAAGCCAGTCACCACCAGCTGGAGAGGGGGTAAGCCTGCAACCAACGCCAGTACCCCTGCCAGCCAACACACCAGAGGTCCTGGCCCCGTGGCCAACAGCACCAGACCGACCACCGAACCTCGCACGTGTTACACCTGCCATCAGACGGGTCATATCAGTCTCGCCTGCCCAACCAAGCAGAAGAACACCCAAGCCAAGGCCCCAGGGCCTAATGCAGCAGTTCTTTTGGTGGGTGGTGTGGTTGGGAGGGTGTGTGACAACGTACAGCATGTCACTGTGGGAGGCCATGTTGCTACAGGCCTCAAGGACACCGGGGCTGAACGAACCCTCATCCGACCCGAACTGGCGGCCCCTGAAGAAATCATTCCGGGGAAAACCCTAACTGTCACTGGGATTGGGGGCATCAGCTGTCCCTTACCGATGGCCCGGGTTTTTATTGATTGGGGTGCCGGGAGCGGGGTGAAGGAAGTGGGGCTGTCTGATAATTTGCCCACTGATGTTTTGTTGGGGACTGATTTGGGGAGGATGGTTGCATAATACGTCCCTGACACCCCTCCCCAATCTACTAATAAGGGTAAAGTTAACCCTGATGATGATGATGATGGGAAATCGCATGTGTTACCTGACCATGCTTTATCTTGTAATGATGCATCTAATAACCATTTTTTCCCTAGGATTGATGGTGAAAATGTTGTACCTGTGCCAGCTGAACCTGATAATGATTTTTCTGTGAAGGTTAATGTGTCCATAGGTACAGGCGTGCCCAGCCACGTCGCTCTGCGGAGTGAGACGGCTGAGGAACCCCTAACAGGGGCAAGTGTCGGTGCTACAGGAAATGGGGAGATGCATGGGAACCGTGAGGAAGGTGATGCCATGAAAGTGACCAGTGCCACCGAGGAAGGTAACTGGCCCATAAGTAGCACTGCCCCTGGAGTGTTGGGGGTGGATGGGGAGGTAGAGCCCATAGCAGCGCCGGCTGATGGGTCTGTAGAAACCCCCGGGGAGACAGCCTACGTAGCTGCTGTCACCCGCAGTCAGAGTGCCCGGAACGCAGATAACTGTCTGCCTTCCGGACCCTCCGCAGTCATTACTGTTACTGAACCAGAGGTGGACCCAGAGCAGGTCCAAGAGGGTTCCCGTGGGGAAGGGACCCTGACGTCGCTTTTGGCTTCCCCTAGCCAGGAGTTTCAGGCCGCTCTGCACACAGATGCGAGCCTAGAGAGTTTGAGACAACTTGCCGGGACGCCCTTCTCCGAGACTGATAAGGAAAAGGTGTTCTGGGAACAAGGAAGGTTATACCGGGAGACAGTACCCGGAGAATCACAAAAGGAGTGGTTGAGGGAAAGACAGTTGGTCGTCCCCCAGCAATTCCGGGGTGAGTTGTTGCGGATTGCCCATGAGATCCCGCTAGCTGGACACTTGGGGATCGGCAAAACTAAGGCCCGGCTGTCTCAACACTTCTATTGGCCTAAGATGGGGACAGATGTGTCAAACTACTGCCGCTCCTGTATCACTTGTCAAAGAGTGGGGAAGGCGGGGCCTGCTCTTAAGGCTCCCCTGATCCCTTTGCCAGTGATAGAGGAGCCTTTCCAGAGGATCGCGGTGGACATTGTGGGCCCGCTGGCCGTCCCCAGCAGCTCTGGAAAGCAATACATCCTTACTGTGGTAGACTATGCTACCCGGTACCCAGAGGCAGTAGCTCTGTCGTCAACTAGGGCAGATAAGGTGGCGGATGCCCTGTTGGCCATCTTTTCACGTGTAGGATTTCCCAGGGAAATGCTTACTGATCAAGGGACCCAATTTATGTCTCGCCTAATGGAGGCTCTCTGTAAGAAAATGCAGGTGAAGCACCTGGTATCGAGTGCGTATCACCCACAGACCAATGGCTTGTGTGAACGCTTCAATGGTACCCTCAAACAGATGCTACGCATGCTGGTTGAGACTCAAGGGCGCGACTGGGAGCGGTACCTCCCACACCTGCTGTTCGCTTACCGAGAGGTTCCACAGGCCTCGACGGGGTTCTCCCCCTTCGAGCTCCTGTACGGCAGGCGAGTCCGGGGACCCCTTGGGTTGGTAAGAGAATGCTGGGAAGAGGAGCCGAACCCTTCTGAAGTGTCCATAGTGGAGTATGTCATGCGCTTCCGTGACAAGATGCAGACCTTGACGCAGTTGGTGCATGAAAACATGACGCAGGCTCAGGCTGATCAGAAGCACTGGTACGACCAGAACGCCCGGGAGCGGACCTACCACGTGGGTCAAAAGGTGTGGGTGCTGGTCCCTGTACCAACGGATAAACTTCAGGCCGCCTGGGAGGGCCCGTACGTCGTCCACCAACAGCTCAACCCGGTCACGTACGTGGTCACGCTTGACCACGCTCGGGGTAGGCGAAAGGCCTTTCACATCAACATGATGAAGGCTCATCACGAACGTGAACCTTTCGTCCTACCGGTCTGCAGCTTACCCGAAGACGGGGAGGAAGACACCCTCCTGGACTTGCTGGCCCAAGCCAAGGCCAATGGGTCCATCGAGGATGTGGAGGTAAGCGCCTCGTTAACTGAACCCCAGCGGGTGCAGTTGCAAACCACACTGGAACCCTTCCGGGTCTATTCTCCAACCGACCTGGGAGGACTGAGTTAGCAGTCCACGAGGTGGACACCGGGAATCACGCCCCACTACGGCGAACACCCTATTGAATCTCTGACCAGGTGCAGCAGACTATGCGCCAAGAGATCGATGAGATGTTACAGCTGGGGGTGATTCGACGGTTAAAGAGCGCGTGGGCATCACCTGTAGTTCTCGTGCCAAAGAAGGACCGGACCACCCGGTTCTGCGTGGACTACAGGGGGCTCAACGCCATCACAGCCTCGGATGCGCACCCAATGCCGCGCATGGAGGAGCTGCTTGAGAAGTTAGCTGGCGCAGATTACCTAACAATAATGGATCTGAGTCGAGGATACTGGCAGATTCCCCTGAGCCCCGAGGCGCAGGAAAAGTCCGCCTTTATCACACCCTTTGGACTGTACGAGTCCACGGTCATGCCCTTCGGCATGAAGAATGCCCCTGCCACTTTCCAGCGGATAGTCAACCTCCTGCTTTAGGGACTGGAGACGTACGCCGTGGCGTACTTGGATGACATTGCCATCTTCAGTCCCTCCTGGAAGGAACACCTGCAGCATCTCGAGGAGGTGCTCAGGCGAATTCACCAAGCAGGACTGACTATCAAGCCGGGAAAGTGTCAGATGGGCATGAGGGAGGTTCACTACCTGGGGCACCGGGTAGGCGGGAACACCCTGAAGCCAGAGCCTGACAAAGTGGGAGTGATCGTGAATTGGCCCACTCCCGTGAACAAGAAACAGGTGATGTCCTTCTTGGGCACTGCAGGGTACTATAGGCACTTCGTAAAGCACTATAGTAGCCTGGCAAAACCTTTGACGGACCTCACCAGGAAGAAGCTACCTCACATTGTCAACTGGACAGATGGCTGTGAGGGGGCCTTCCAGGCGTTGAAAACTGCACTGTGCAACGCCCCTGTGTTGAAAGCAGTTGACAGCAGTCGACCGTTCTTGGTGCAGACCAACGCCAGCGAGTTTGGCCTTGGTGCTGTACTCAGCCAGGTTGACTCGGAGGACCAAGAGCACCCCGTGTTATACCTGAGCCGGAAACTTTTGCTGAGGGAAGTGGCCTACTCCACCATCGAGAAGGAGTGCCTGGCCATAGTCTGGACCCTGCAGCGCTTGCAGCCCTACTTGTACGGTCACACCTTCACTGTGGTGACCGACCACAACCCTCTGCGCTGGCTAAATGCCATGTGTGGAACCAACGGCAGGTTGCTATGCTGGAGCCTTGCCCTTCAGCAGTTTGACTTCACCATTGAACATAAAACGGGCAAAGAGCATGGGAATGCAGATGGACTCTCCCGCCAGGGTGAACCTAATGAGGTGCCCATGGAGGCATACCGTGGGGTACTGCCTCCCTAGCGCACACCAAAAGGGGGAGGTGTCACGATATGGTATGAAATATCATAAGTTTAGTTGCTCGTCAGCTCATGAGGTGGGCTAAACCCCCCCCTTCACTAGCTGACTCTACTTGTTTCTCTCTGGGCTACGGACTGTATGCTAGAAGGGGGTTTTATTGCCCTGGGGTCGTAAATTCCAGGCTCAGAGGAAAGTCCCTCACCCCTCCCACCTTCACTAGTCAGAACTGGTAAAGTGGCTCCAAAATTCATGAAAGATCCTTTGTTTGGTTTTGGTACGATATTATGCACCATGTTTACGGTAAGAACACGAAAATATATATTCGTATTCCCACTCGGTGTAGGTACCCATCCCTTGAAACTCGGGCTTCTAACTCCGTCTGGTAAAGAAGTAGGGTTTTCTCTGTAAATATGTATCCCAGATAGGACATATTTGATCTCATTAGAATGCTCACGTTAATCCGAGATGAATGATAGGTTTGGTCTGACTCTGTCATGTTTTGTAGTGAAGTTATAGAAATTAGAGAGAATAGTTTAAAGTTTAGGCAGAATGTAGAGAGAGGAGGGTCTGAATAAGCCAGCCCCTCTGTGATGTCAAAGCCTTAAGGTATTAAGTTTGTGGCAGGAGCCCCAGCTCACTCTCTTCTGCTGATGTCTCCTTCTGGACTGCTTGTCTTCTGAAGCCAGCAGCACGTCCAAATGAGCTGGGACATATGGAAAAACTCCACTAGCCTGGATGCCTGTCATGCTTTAAACATGTGAGTGTTGCTTTTCTCATTTATTCCCTTTATGTTATAATTACCCATGTACATATTTGCAATTGTCTCATTTGAAACTTCTTTCTAAAATATTTTTGATAACGCACTGCCTAATTTTTAATGGGATATACTATTATATGTTAGTTCTTCTCCATGCTCTAAAAACCGTACCCTAAGTCTTCTGAAGGGAAAACGCTACTGTTACTGTTGAGTTGGGTTAGCTTCGGACCCGTTTAATCGAAGCTGGTGGCAGCGAAAGTGCGCTGACTGTTGGATTATGCTGAAGCAACTGCGGGTTTGATAATTATTGTTCCTGCCTGAGTGGGAGTAGTTTACCGCGTCGCTGCAGCGTGCCCAATAGCCAGTACATAGCAGGCAGCCTTCCTGGCGACTAATTACCCAGGGTGCAGTACCTAATCTGACCTGAAAGTAAGGGGGCGCCAGAGAGCTGCAAGTGTTAAGTGGAACTGTAAGTGGGATATACATAAATCCCTGCAGTTTGTGGTATATTGAAAGCAGTGGGATACCTAGAATAAGCCCCTGCTGTAAGCAAGAGGTCAATAGCCTTGTGTGTGGTTTTTCATCACATCGTGGAGTGGAGGGATAACTAAGATAAGCCCCCCTGCACATGTGATAGCCGTCTGTTGGCCTGAAGTCACCTCAATCCGTGACGTAGGGGTGACGGTCACAGTGGGAATCCTGACCCAGTGTTGACAGCGGTCAGGGGAATCGTGACACCCGGTAACAACGGGTATTGTGGGATGTTCCCTGTATATGACGTATCTTGTGGGGTGTTCCCGGTATACATCAGTTCTTATGGGGTGTTCCCGTGTGACAAAGTCACTGGTAAAGTACTGGAGGGGAGATATGTGTCACTATGCCTAATGGCGTCATTGATATAAAGCCAGAGTATTTTGTTCTAGCACAATAAAGTGTTGTGAGGCCGAAGCTAAAGTTGCATACATGGGCTGGTTTTATGTGGACGTCCATAGAGTGGGTGGCAGGGTGTCCACCTTATCTCCACCTGCAGAGCAGGCACCGCAGTGTGCTGACAGGACCTGTGTGATGTCACAGTCATGTGATCAGTCATATGGGTGAAGAGTCACATGGTCAAGGCATAAATAACTGGACTCCAAATGCAGTCTGGGTGTTGAGTGTCTGGAGAGGAACACTCCAGAGAAGTGGTTTTGTGCTGTGGGTTATGCCTGAATCATGGGTTGTGCTAACCCTGAGAGGGCTGATGCTGTTACTACAAGGGTTGTACCTAGAGCTACCGTTTTGTTTTACTTTGCTGTTTTGCCCAAGGGGGCGTTTATTTTGTGCTTAACCCTTGGCTTATGCCGCATTTAATAAACTAAGTGCATCCTTCAAGCCACAGTGTTCCCGTGTCTACCTCCGTGTGCAGCCGAGTGAGCCGATCTATCCACAGCAAACATGTGTGATGGCCACAGGCCAAGGTGTGATTTCAGGCAAGATGAAGGACCTGCTCAAACATGTGATATAAGCACAGCAGCAACAGCAACTACAGCACCAGCAGCAATTACAGCAGCAACAGATGGCGCAACAAAAGACAAGTAAGCTGCTTATACAGTAGATGCAGCAGCACCACCAGCAGCATCAGAAGCAGATTGATTTGCTTGCAGAGGAGGTTCGTGGAAGGCCAGCAGCCCCTACCTCAGGTCCAGGTGACGACACGTACATACAGAAGGCGTAAGACGAGCGAAACAAAGAATGACCCCGGGTGATGATATTGAGGCATTTTTGGCATTTATGACTATTCGAGTGGGTGGCAGAGTGTGAGAAGCTACCACCAGAGCAGTGGGCGGAGGTGCTGACCCCCTATGTGACTGGTGAGCCCCAGAAGGCCTATTATGATTTGGCATTGCAGGAGGCAAAGGAGTATACCAAATTGAAAACCGAAATTTTGGCACACCAGGAGTGACTATGTCTGTCAGAGCACAAAGGGTTCACCGCTGGGCATATTATGGGGACAAACCACCTTGATCCCAGATGTTTGACTTATTGCATGTTGTGCAAACATGGCTGCTGTCACAATCTTACACTCCAGACCAGAGGGTCGAGCGCTGGATGAGTTCCCTTGTGTGTCCTGGCTGGTGACGAAGACGACATAGCGACCAGTGAGGCCAAAATTCCTGAACTGGGGGTTTCTGGTGGAAATTTTGGGACTGCCCAAATGCAGGATTTTCCCCGGGAAGGAACAACCACGGGAAGGGCAGCATCCTATGAAGGAAAGCCACCTATGCCAAGCATGGTATCCATCCACAGACAGCTGTTTCGGGGTTTTTGCCCCTCATCAGTGTGGAGTAGGAATCTGGCTATTAGGAGCAGTGCCTAGTAAAAAGGCTATAAAGGCACAGATGATTGGCCTCGGGGAGACCAAAACATCCAACACCGTGGAGACACCATCACGTGTTTCTCAACGCAGTGATTCCAGAACACTGCCCCCATCCCTTATGGGAAATATGCAGATGCATGTAAAGAAGCTGCGGAGACACCATCACGTGTTTCTCAACGCAACCAGTGAATAGCCAGGCCTTTCCCCGGGAAGGAACAACCACGGGAAGGGCAGCATCCTATGAAGGAAAGCCACCTATGCCAAGCATGGTATCCATCCACAGACAGCTGTTTCGGGGTTTTTGCCCCTCATCAGTGTGGAGTAGGAATCTGGCTATTAGGAGCAGTGCCTAGTAAAAGGCTGTGAAGGTACAGATGAATGACCTCGGGGAGACCAAAACATCCAACACCGCGGATACATGCATCTGCATATTTCCCATAAGGGATGGGGGCAGTGTTCTGGAATCACTGTGTTGAGAAACACGTGATGGTGTCTCCGCGGTGTTGGATGTTTTGGTCTCCCCGAGGCCAATCATCTGTGCCTTTATAGCCTTTTTACTAGACACTGCTCCTAATAGCCAGATTCCTACTCCACACTGATGAGGGGCAAAAACCCCGAAACAGCTGTCTGTGGATAGATACCATGCTTGGCATAGGTGGCTTTCCTTCATAGGATGCTGCCCTTCCCGTGGTTGTTCCTTCCCGGGGAAAGGCCTGGCTATTCACTGCTTGCGTCGAGAAACACGTGATGGTGTCTCCGCAGCTTCTTTACATGCATCTGCATATTTCCCATAAGGGATGGGGGCAGTGTTCTGAAATCACTGCGTTGAGAAACACGTGATGGTGTCTCCGCAGTGTTGGATGTTTTGGTCTTCCCGAGGCCAATCATCTGTGCCTTTATAGTCAAATGCAGGATTTAACATTGAAAAATGTACTTGAAAATGTTCTACTGTTCTCCATCAGAGAAGTGCCATAGGCCTCTACAGGGTTCTCGCCATTCGAGCTCCTATACGGACAGCACCCTAGGGGTCTTCTTGACATTGCAAAGGAGACCTGGGAAGCGGCGGTAACACCCCACCGAAGTGTTAACGAACATGTGGCCCAGATGCAGGACAGATGTCGACTAAGAACTAGAGTCTCCTCCAAACACGAGAGACCCAGGCAAGGGTCTACAGTAGGTTGTCAAGAGTGAGACAGTTTAGCCCTGGAGACCAGATGCGGGCATTGATCTCAACCGTTGAAAGTAAATTCCAGGCCAAGTGGCAAGGGCCATACGAGGTGGTCGAAAAGTTGAGTAATGTCAACTACAAGGTCCACCAACCGGGAAGAAGAAAACCATACCAGGTGTACCACATTAACCAGCTGAAACCCTGGCGAGTCAGGGATCTGGTAGAAGCAACATGCCTAGGAGCCCATCCTGAAGCCAAGGTCGAGGATATCACAGTGGCAGAGACACTGTCGCCGGCCCAGATAAAACAGTGCGAAATCCTGACTGAACCGCATGTGAGGGTGAACCAAAGGCCGTATCGGATTCCTGAAGCTTGCCTCGAGGTGATCTCCAAGGAGTTGAAGAGAATGTTGAGCCTGGGCATCATCATGGAGTCAAAGAGTGTCTGGTCCAGCCCTATTGTCCTTGTGCCGAAGCCAGATGGAGAACGGCACTTCTGTAACGGTTACAGGAAGCTCAATGAGTTTGACGCTTATCCGATGCCCCGGGTCGATGAGCTTGTTGAGAGGCTAGGGTCAGCCAGATATATCGCCACCCTGGACCTGACAAAAGGGTACTGGCAAATTCTTCTGTCTCCAAGTGCCAAGCAGAAGATGGCCTTCTCTACACCGTACGGGTGCTTTCAGTATACCCGGATGCCTTTCGGACTACAAGAAGCCCCAGCTACCTTCCAGAGGGCTATAGACCAGATACTAGTCCCTCACAAGAAGTACGCTGCCGCTTTCTTGAATGACATCGTGATCTTCAGCCCAGATTGGGGAAGTCACCTGCAGAAGGTCCAGGTGGTACTGAATGCACTGAGGGAGGCAGGGTTTACCATAAACCCAAAGAAGTGCACCCTCGGAAAAGAAGAGGCAAAGTACTTGGGTTACATCATTGGAAGGGGCCAGTTTAAGCCACAAATAGACAAAGTGGAGGCAATCCAAAAGTGGCCTCAGACGGTCTCCGAAAAGCAGGTTGGGGCGTTTCTGGGAATTGTGGGTTATTATCGTCGATTTATCTCGAATTTTGCCATGACAGCCGATCCCCTGACAGATTTTCTCAAGGGCACAAAATCATTGATGGTCAAATGGTCCTTGGAAGCTGGGATGGCATTCCAAGAGTTGAAGTTTGGCCCTTGCTAACAGCCAGTCTTGGTCGCACCAGACTTCACTAAGGAGTTTGTGCTCCAGACGAACGCCTCCGAAGTCGGTTTGGGAGCTGTATTGTCCCAGGAAATAAATGGGGCAAACACCCAGTCCTATACCTGAGTAGAAAACTCTCCTGTGAGAAGAACTATGTCATCGTGGTGAAAGAGTGCTTGGCCAGCAAGTGGGCTATCGACACCCTGAGATATTACCTGTTAGCCATAAGGTTCAGGCTAATATCTGATCATGCACCCTTGACATGGATGAGGGAAAAGAAGGGAAGAATGCCCGGGTAACTAGGTGGTTTCTGACGCTCCAGGACTTTACATTTCATGTGGAGCACAGGCCAGGAAAGTTGCCTGGGAACACAGATGCCCTGTCCAGAGTCCCCCTGCTTAGCCAGTGAAGGTGCCATAGCCCCCAGCTTTGGGCAGAGGGGGATATGTGACAAAGTCACTGGTAAAGTACTGGAGGGGAGATATCTGTCACTGTGCATGATGGTGTCAGTGATATAAAACTAGAGTATTTTCCTCCAACACACTGAAGTTATTTTGTGCTTAACCCTTGGTTTCTGCTGCATTTAATAAACCAAGTGCAACCTTCAAGTCACAGTGTTCCCGTGTCTACCTCCGTGTGCAGCCAAATGAGCCGATCTACCACACCGGTATACTTCAGGTCCTGTGGGGTGTTCCTAGTAAACGTCAGGTCTTGTGGGGTGTTTCCAGTATACGGTAGGTCTTGTGTAATATTCTTGGTATACAACAGGTCTTGTGGGGTGTTCCAGGTAGACTGCAGGTCTTGTAGTGTTCCTGGTGTACGGCAGGTTTTGTGGCATGTTCTCGGTATACGGCGGGTCTTGTGGGGTGTTCCTGGTATATAGCAGGTCTTGTGAAGTGTTCCCAGTATTTGGCAGGTCTTGAGGGGTGTTCCTGGTATACACATCTTTTGGGGTGTTCGTGGTATACAGCAGGTCTTGTGGGGTGTTCCTGGTGTACGGCGGGTCTTGTGGGGTGTTCCTGGTATATGGCAGGTCTTGTGGGGTGTTCCTGGTATACGGCAGGTCTTGTGGGGTGTTCCTCGTATATGGCATGTCTTGTGGGGTGTTCCTGGTATACGGCAGGTCTTGTGGGGTGTTCCTGGTATATGGCAGGTCTTGTGGGGTGTTCCTGGTATACGGCGGGTCTTGTGGGGTGTTCCTGGTATATGGCAGGTCTTGTGGGGTGTTTCTGGTATATGGCAGGTCTTGTGAAGTGTTCCCAGTATATGGCAGGTCTTGTGGGGTGTTCCTGGTATATGGCAGGTCTTGTGGGGTGTTCCCAGTATATGGCAGGTCTTGTGGGGTGTTCCTGGTATATGGCAGGTCTTGTGGGGTGTTCCCAGTATATGGTAGGTCTTGTGGGGTGTTCCTGGTATATGACAGGTCTTGTGGGGTGTTCCCAGTATATGGCAGGTCTTGTGGGGTGTTCCTGGTATATGGCAGGTCTTGTGATGTGTTCCCAGTATATG
This sequence comes from Ranitomeya imitator, assembly GCF_032444005.1. Lineage (NCBI taxonomy): Eukaryota > Metazoa > Chordata > Amphibia > Anura > Dendrobatidae > Ranitomeya > Ranitomeya imitator. The sequence goes on from NC_091282.1 coordinate 26,937,083, forward strand.
GCAGGTCTTGTGGGGTGTTCCTGGTATATGGCAGTCTTGTGAGGAGTTCCTCGTATATGGCAGGTCTTGTGGGGTGTTCCTGGTATACAGCAGGTCTTGTGAAGTGTTCCCAGTATATGGCAGGTCTTGTGGGGTGTTCCTGGCTTATGGCAGGTCGTTTCGGGAGTTCCTGGTATATTGCAGGTCTTTTCGGGTGTTCCTGGTATATGGCATGTCTTGCGGGTTGTTCTCGGTATATGGCAGGTCTTGTGGGGTGTTCCTGGTATACGGCAGGTCTTGTGGGGTGTTCCTGTTATATGGCAGGTCTTGTGGGGGTGTTCCTGGTATATGGCAGGTCTTGTGGGGTGTTCCTGTTATATGGCAGGTCTTGTGGGGGTGTTCCTGGTATATGGCAGGTCTTGTGGGGTGCTCCCTGTATAGGGCAGGTCTTGTGGGGTGTTCCTGGTATTTGCCAGGTCTTGTGGGGTGTTCCTGGTATATGGCAGGTCTTGTGAAGTGTTCCCAGTATATGGCAGGTCTTGTGGGGTGTTCCTGGTATATGGCAGGTCTTGTGAAGTGTTCCCAGTATATGGCAGGTCTTGTGGGGTGTTCCTGGTATATGGCAGGTCTTGTGGGGTGTTCCCAGTATATGGCATGTCTTGTGGGGTGTTCCTGGTATATGGCAGGTCTTGTGGGGTGTTCCTGGTACAGTATATGGCAGGTCTTGTGAAGTGTTCCCAGTATATGGCAGGTCTTTTCAGGTGTTCCTGGTATACGGCAGGTCTTGTGGGGTGTTCCTCGTATACAGCAGGTCTTGTGAAGGGTTCCTGGTATATGGCAGGTCTTTTTGTGTGTTCCTGGTATATATCAGGTCTTTTCGAGTGTTCTCGGTATATGGCATGTCTTGTGGGGTGTTCCTCGTATATAGCAGGTCTTGTGGGGTGTTCCTGATATATGGCAGGTCTTGTGAAGGGTTCCTGGCATATGGCAGGTCTTTTTGAGTGTTCCTGGCATATGGCAGGTCTTTTTGAGTGTTCCTGGTACATGGCAGGCCTTTTCGAGTGTTCTCGGTATATGGTAGGTCTTGTGGGGAGTTCTCGTATATGGCAGGTCTTGTGGGGTGTTCCTGGTATATGGCAGGTCTTGTTGGGTGTTACTGGTATATGGCAGGTCTTGTGAAAGGTTCCTGGCATATGGCAGGTCTTTTTGTGTGTTCCTGGTATATGTCAGGTCATTTCGAGTGTTCTCGGTATATGGCATGTCTTGTGGGGTGTTCCTCGTATATAGCAGGTCTTGTGGGGTGTTCCTGATATATGGCAGGTCTTGTGAAGGGTTCCTGGCATATGGCAGGTCTTTTTGAGTGTTCCTGGCATATGGCAGGTCTTTTTGAGTGTTCCTGGTATATGGCAGGTCTTTTCGAGTGTTCTCGGTACATGGCAGGTCTTGTGGGGAGTTCCTCGTATATGGCAGGTCTTGTGGGGAGTTCCTCGTATACAGCAGGTCTTGTGGGGTGTTCCTTGTATATGGCAGGTCTTGTGGGGTGTTCCTGGTATATGGCAGGTCTTGTGGGGTGTTCCTGGTATATGGCAGGTCTTGTGGGGTGTTCCTGGTATATGGCGGGTCTTGTAGGGTGTTCCTGGTATATGGCAGGTCTTGTGAAGGGTTCCTGGCATATGGCAGGTCTTTTTGAGTGTTCCTGGCATATGGCAGGTCTTTTTGAGTGTTCCTGGTATATGGCAGGTCTTTTCGAGTGTTCTCGGTACATGGCAGGTCTTGTGGGGAGTTCCTCGTATATGGCAGGTCTTGTGGGGTGTTCCTCGTATACAGCAGGTCTTGTGGGGTGTTCCTTGTATATGGCAGGTCTTGTGGGGTGTTCCTGGTATATGGCAGGTCTTGTGGGGTGTTCCTGGTATATGGCAGGTCTTGTGGGGTGTTCCTGGTATATGGCGGGTCTTGTAGGGTGTTCCTGGTATATGGCAGGTCTTGTGGGGTGTTCCTGGTATATGGCATATCTTGTGGGGTGGTCCTGATATACGTCAGGTCCTGTAAGTTGATCCTGGTATATAGTGGATAGTACTAATTACCAAAAGTGATAACAGCGTCTTGAATTTCCTAGACTAGGCACTTATTAGGTGAATAGGGTCTTTTGCGTCCATTTGGCACATGTGCATGGAGGAGCGTGAACATAGTGTATGGACAGACTTTCAAGTATAACTCTACACAACTGAGGCCTATAGGTACTGGATAGTATGGCTCTATGTGCCATATACACAAGTAGCCCAAATCAGTGATACAGGACCCCGCCTTCCAGCACCAGCTTTGCCTTTTTCCAGCACGACACCAACAATTACTTTTTGCAGCCAATATCCCGCACACATCATCATGGAGATAACAAAGTAATTGTGTATTTCGTATAACACGCCTTCCCATGATAAACCAGTCAGCGGAATAACGATTGCCCGGGGTAAAAAAAATCACCTTTGGTGCCAGGAGGCGCGATAACAGGGCGATCTTATTTCAGCACTGGCTCTGTTCCTTTAGTACATGTACAGGGTTTCTGTTTTCATAGCTTACCTTAGTGGGTGTGGGGCGTGAAGTCCGGGGCCGCCGCTGCTTGGGTTTCAACCTGAAGATTATTCTCCTCTCCTGAACAATTCTTCTTTGTGCCGCTGCCAAAAAGGGAAAATGCTGCACAAAGGGTTAACAGAAGGCAGAGCCAAAATCCCATCAGAAGAGATTTGTTTACAGATGACTTAGGTTAACCCTTCATTCTCATGACAAATGATAATGCTTAAAGGGAATCTGTATCTAGGACAGAAGTGAGCAGTTTTTGCTCTTATTTCATTCCCACGACTTCACTGACTTTTCTGTTTTTTGTATTTTTGAAGTCCGACTTATGGTTCCAGAGATACAGGCTTTTATAGTTTGTGCTAATTGACATAGTGTTTATCAAGGAGGCGTGGCTAATAGGATTCTCTGGAGGCGTGTCTTTAGTCTTCACTAGGGTTGAGCGAAACGGGTCGTTCATTTTCAAAAGTCGCCGACTTTTGACAAAGTCGGGTTTCATGAAACCCGATCCGACCCCTGTGCGTGGTCGGCCATGCGGTACGCGACTTTCGCGCCAAAGTCGTGTTTCAATGACGCGAAAAGCGCCATTTCTCAGCCAATGAAGGTAAACGCAGAGTGTGGGCAGCGTGATGACATAGGTCCTGGTCCCCACCATCTTAGAGAAGGGCATTGCAGTGATTTGCTTGCTGTCTGCGGCGTCACAGGGGCTATAAAGGGGCGTTCCCGCCGACCGCCATCTTACTGCTGCTGATCTGAGCTTAGGGAGAGGTTGCTGCCGCTTCGTCAGAAGCAGGGATAGCGTTAGGCAGGGTCCATTAACCACCAAACCGCTTGTGCTGTAGCGATTTCCACTGCCCAACACCACCTTCGGTGTGCAGGGACAGTGGAAGCTACATTTTTTTTTTTTTCCCTCAGCACTGTAGCTCATTGGGCTGCCCTAGAAGGCTCCCTGATAGCTGCATTGCTGTGTGTACGCCGCTGTGCAAACCAACTGCTTTTTTCAAAGCACAAATCCTCTTGTTCCTTCCTTTCTGCACAGCTATCTTTTTGGTTTGTACACACTTTTTATTTAATTTGTGCATCAGTCCACTCCTTATTGCTGCCTGCCATACCTGGCTGAGATTACTGCAGGGAGATAGTAATTGAAGGACACTCCCTGTTTTTTTTTTTTTTTTTTTGTGGGAGATTAAGATTGACATTTCTGCTAGAGTGCCATCCCTGTCTGTGTCATCTCTCACTCAGTGGGCCATAGAAAGCCTATTTATTTTTTTGCTTGATTTGGGTTATAAAATCTACCTGAAAAAATCACTACATCAATCAGTGGGAGAAAAATATTGGCCTCAGGGCTTGTGTGCCACTCTTGACTCCTGTGTGCATCATCACTCACTCAGTGGGCCATAGAAAGCCCTTTTTTTTTTTTTTTTGCTTTATTTGGGTTCTAAATTCAACCTGAAAAAATCAATAAATCAATCAGTGGGAGATTAATATTGGCCTTTGGGCTTGTGTGCCAGTCCTAAGCGTGCCATCTCTCTCTCTCAGATAGTGGGCCATAGAAAGCCTATTTAGTATTTTTTTATTGGGTTTATAAATTTTCCCTGGAACAAAAAAAAAAGTGGGAGATTAATATTGGCCTCTGGGCTTGTGTGCCAGTCCTGAGCGTGCCATCTCTCTCACAAATAGTGGGCCATAGAAAGCCTATTTTTTTTTTTTTTTTTTGGTTTTATAAATTCTCCCTGAAAAAAAAAAGGGAGATTAATATTGGCCTTTGGGCTTGTGTGCCAGTCCTAAGCATGCCATCTCTCTCTCTCAGATAGTGGGCCATAGAAAGCCTATTTATTATTTTTTTTATTGGGTTTATAAATTTTCCCTGGAACAAAAAAAAAAGTGGGAGATTAATATTGGCCTCTGGGCTTGTGTGCCAGTCCTGAGCGTGCCATCTCTCTCACAAATAGTGGGCCATAGAAAGCCTATTTATTTTTTTTTTTTTTTGTTTTATAAATTCTCCCTGAAAAAAAAAAGGGAGATTAATATTGGCCTTTGGGCTTGTGTGCCAGTCCTAAGCGTGCCATCTCTCTCTCTCAGATAGTGGGCCATAGAAAGCCTATTTATTTATTTTTTTATTGAGTTTATAAATTTTCCCTGAAAAAAAATAAAAAGTGGGAGATTAATATTGGCCTCTGGGCTTGTGTGCCAGTCCTGAGCGTGCCATCTCTCTCACAAATAGTGGGCCATAGAAAGCCTATTTATGTTTTTGGTTGATTTGGGTTCTAAATTCTACCTGAAAAAATCAATAAATCAATCAGTGGGAGATAAATATTGGCCTCTGGGCTTGTGTGCCACTCCTGACTCCTGTGTGCGTCATCTCTCACTCAGTGGGCCATAGAAAGCCTTTTTTTGTTTTATTTGTTTTCTAAATTCTCCCTGAAAAAATCATTTTATTTTATTTGGTTTCTAAATTCTTCCTGAAAAAATCATTTTATTCTATTATTTTTTTTTCCTAAAGTCTCCCTGAAAAAAAAAAAAAAAAAACAAATCAGTGGGAGATTAATATTGCCCTTTCTGCTTGTGTGCCAGTCTTGACTCCTGGGTGTGCCATCTCTCTCTCGGTCTCCAATTGTGGGCCATAGAAAGCCTATTATTTTTTTAGCTTGATTTGGGTTCCAAAATCTACCTGAAAAAATCACTACATCAATCAGTGGGAGATAAATATTGGCCTCTAGGCTTGTGTGCCACTCTTGACTCCTGTGTGCGTCATCTCTCACTCAGTGGGCCATAGAAAGCCTTTTTTTGTTTTGTTTTCTAAATTCTCCCTGAAAAAATCATTTTATTTTATTTGGTTTCTAAATTCTTCCTGAAAAAATCATTTTATTCTATTATTTTTTTTCCTAAAGTCTCCCTGAAAAAAAAAAAAAATCAAATCAGTGGGAGATTAATATTTACATTTGTGCTTCAGTGACAGTCCTGCGTGTGTGGCATCTCTCTCATTTGTTGCCACCAACAACAGAGTGTGTAACATTGTGCCTGATTTTCGTTGTGGTCTCACTCACCTGTAAAGGGGTAGCTAAATCATACTGAAGTTATAGCTCACCGTGTAAGTTGTGTGACAGCAACAAATACCGTTAGTTTGTTTACGTTTTTAAAACAATGAGGAAGTCTGGTGGAAGAGGTCGTGGCCGGGGGCGTTCATTGTCAGCTGGTAATGAGGGTAGTGGTAGTGGTGGAGCATCAGCTGGTCGTGGGAAAAAAAATATTGCACCTAAGTCTGGAGCTGTGGAGCCAGGTTCGTCGTCTGGCTACACAAGGCCTCGAACGCTCCCTTTTCTGGGAGTAGGAAAACCGCTTTTAAAGCCGGAGCAGCAAGAGCAAGTATTGGCTTATCTTGCTGACTCAGCTTCTAGCTCTTTGGCCTCCTCTCGTGAAACTGGTAAAAGTAAAAGCAGCGCGTCGTTAGTGGATGTTCACGGTCAGGGACAAGTCGCTTCCTTGTCCTCTTCAGCACAAACAACAACAGAGAAGAATGCAGCAGGCGACACAACGGGTTACTCCATGGAGCTCTTTACACATACCGTCCCTGGCTTAGAAAGTGAAGCAGTTAACAGGCCATGCCCATTACAAGTTGAATCTGACATGGAGTGCACTGATGCACAGCCACAGCCAGACTACTATGCTGGTCCTTTGACTCAGACCACAACATTGCCATCGCAGGGTAATGATCAAGAATCAGACCCTGATGAGACTATGTTGCCCCATCACGAACGCTATACCACCGACCGACACGGTGACACAGACGAAGTTGCACACGAGCTACAAGAAGAGGTAATAGATGACCCAGTTCTTGACCCCGATTGGCAGCCATTGGGGGAACAGGGTGCAGGCGGCAGTAGTTCAGAAGCGGAGGTGGAGGAGGGGCCGCAGCAGGCATCAACATCGCAACAGGTTCCATCTGCCGGGCCCGTATCTTGCCCAAAACGCGTGGCAAAGCCAAAACCTGTTGGAGGACAGCGTGGCCATCCGGTTAAAGCTCAGTCTGCAATGCCTGAAAAGGTATCCGATGCTAGAAAGAGTGCAGTCTGGCATTTTTTTAAACAACATCCAATTGATCAGCGCAAAGTCATCGGTCAAAAATGTTCAACTACCTTAAGCAGAGGGCAGAATCTGAAAAGTCTCAATACAAGTTGCATGCATAGACATTTAACCAAAAAGAAAATCCAGCTCACCATAGTAACAGTTCCACTCGGAGCACGGAAACGCTGTGTCAAGGCGTGGGGAATCCAAAAAGCAAAGAAAGAAAATCCAGCTCAACGAGACAGTGAAAAGTAAAAACTTGGTACTTTATTCACTTCATGTAGAAGCAGAGGATAAAAACATCAGCACAATAAGGATAAGAACACTATCTATCTACGCGTTTCAGGTGGCAAAGCACCCTTAATCATGATATCTAGTGTCTAGCCTGTTCCGTGCTTTTTATGTAAGAATCCATTGAACACACCGGTGCAATGATCAGGTGGAAAAGTAATCCACTGAGAATGAAAACACCTGGTGGTAAATGTGAACCAGCAATTGGCCACATGAAACAAAAAGTTCACGGAATAGGCAAAAATAGAAAAAAAGAAGAAACACATATGTACTTTAACTGAACATAATACAAGAATATATGGAACACAACAAATCTTGTCACTAAATTATGTAACAATAATGATCTTATGCAACGACAAATGTCCAAAATGCATAAATACGCAAACTGCATGATGGTAAATTTTTCTTGAGATGGAAAAAAGCAGAACTTGAGCGGAATCCGAAGAGGAAGACTTCATTGGATTTTACAAGAAAAAAGGAAAAAAAAAAAAAAAAATTAAAAAAAAAAAAAAAAAATTTATTTTTATTTTAAAGAAAACAAATTTCTCGAAATAATTAACTAATCCAAAACCTGTAAAAATAATGTACAAACACAAATCTGAGAAGCATATATGCAAACACAAATATGATATGGTTGGTGAACAAAGAGACTAGATGACTATAAAAAGTATATACCCATAAACATAACATAAGCATAAAAGTGACAAAGTGAATAAGACAATGCAATACAATAGGATAGTCTGCTGACTAAAGAGTTCGCAGGCTCCGATGTATACATACAATAACTCAGATACCCTTCAGGAGCAATGGACAAATAGTTACATGAGAAGGGTGAAAAACCTGCAGACTGTAACGCTACTAAATATTTATTTATTGGAGTACATCCCAAGAGTGACTGATAACCTATGCAAAAAAAAAAACAAAAAACCAAAAACTGGGTAGTCATGTATGCTGGACAGTGCAACATCATATATGATCGGGCCAGCACGAGATCACATGAGGTGCCAATAAAGAAAAGACATTCAAGGGGATAAGGTAAATGTAAGAAGTGATGTAACTAATAAAAAAGCATGATGTCTTTTCTCTTGTTGAGACCATTAGGTGTTCTGGTTCCCAATTTGAATATCCACCATGTTTCTCTGTTTCTCAGGGTCACTTCAGTGTCCCCTCCTCTGAAGGGTCTATGTGTTTTTTCAATTGCATAGACTTTGAGGGAATCAAGATTGGATTGATGAAAATTAATAAAATGTTGTGACACCTGGGATATATTTCTGTGAGTATTGGCATTATCTATATCATAGATATGCTCACGTATTCTAGTTTTGAGTGGGCATATGGTGCTACCAACGTATTTAAGATGACATGTCGTACATTCCATTATGTAAACTACGTTATTGGTATTACAATTGAGGAATGTTTTTATTTGATATGTGTTTTGATCATTTGCGTCCGTAAAATCGGAACGCTTCTGTGCAAATTTGCAGGTTTTGCATACTGCAGCACCACATTTGTGAAAGCCCTTTACACTGAGCCAATTAGAGGATTGCACATGAGGGATATTGAGGGAACTAGGGGAGAGACTGTTACCTAAAGATGGTGCTTTTCTAGATACGATTCTACATCCATGTTTAAGTACAGCAGCGATGTCAGGATCTTCTCTTAAGATAGTTAAATTATTTCTAATCAATTTGCTTATAGAAGCAAATTGATTGCTGTATTGAAAAACCAAAGTAATAGGATTGATGGAAGATGTTGTTTTCGTTTGTGGGGATTTGAACCGAGGTTTTTTATCAACTATTTTTTCTGCCCTTTGTAGGCACCATTGGCTATAACCTCTCTGTGTGAGTCTAGACATTTAACCACCATGCATTTGCAAGCCTGGACTAACTACCAAACGTCCCTTAAGGTTGTAGCACCCTCGGCCAATGAAGCTAGTCAGCAACGCAACATCCCTTCCGGCAGTGTAGGGCCACCATTTTCCGCACCACCTGCAGTATCTGTGCAGGTTTCTTTGCCAGTCAAAGCAGTCAGGGTCAGGGAATCACCAGTTTCGTAGTAGGAAACACTGCATCTAGGGCACCGGCGGCAACAATACCATCTCCCACCGTCTCTCAGTCTGCCATGTCCACCGGCACCCCCGCTAGTTCCACGATCTCCAGCTCTCCAGTCCAGCTCACCCTACATGAGACTATGGTTAGAAAAAGGAAGTACTTAGCCTCGCATCCGCGTACACAGGGTTTGAACGCCCACATAGCTAGACTAATCTCGTTAGAGATGATGCCCTACCGGTTAGTTGAAAGCGAAGCTTTCAAAGCCCTGATGGACTACGCTGTACCACGCTACGAGCTACCCAGTCGACACTTTTTTTCCAGAAAAGCCATCCCAGCCCCCCACCAGCATGTTAAAGAGCGCATCGTCCATGCACTCAGGCAATCTGTGAGCACAAAGGTGCACCTGACAACAGATGCATGGACCAGTAGGCATGGCCAGGGACGTTACGTGTCCATCACGGCACACTGGGTGAATGTTGTGGATGCAGGGTCCACAGGGGACAGCAAGTTTGGGACAGTTCTGCCTAGCCCACGGTCTAGGAAACAGTTGGCTGTAGCCGTTCGCACCTCCTCCTCCTCCTCTTCGTCCTCCTGCAGAAGCGAGAGCTCGTCCACAGACCGCAGTCGCACAACCACTCCATCCGCAGCTGCCACTGTTGCACACCAGGTCTCCCATTATGGGGCAGCTACTGGCAAACGTCAGCAGGCTGTATTGGCTATGAAGTGTTTGGGCGACAACAGACACACCGCGGAAGTTCTGTCCGAGTTCTTGCAGAAAGAAACTCAGTCGTGGCTGGGCACTGTAGATCTTGAGGCAGGCAAGGTAGTGAGTGATAACGGAAGGAATTTCATGGCTGCCATCTCCCTTTCCCAACTGAAACACATTCCTTGCCTGGCTCACACCTTAAACCTGGTGGTGCAGTGCTTCCTGAAAAGTTATCCGGGGTTATCCGACCTGCTCCTCAAAGTGCGTGGACTTTGCTCACATATCCGCCGTTCGCCCGTACACTCCAGCCGTATGCAGACCTATCAGAGGTCTTTGAACCTTCCCCAGCATCGCCTAATCATAGACGTTGCAACAAGGTGGAACTCAACACTGCACATGCTTCAGAGACTGTGCGAACAGAGGCGGGCTGTTATGTTTTTGTGGGAGGATACACATACACGGGCAGGCAGTAGGATGGCAGACATGGAGTTGTCAGGTGTGCAGTGGTCGAAGATTCAAGACATGTGTCAAGTCCTTCAGTGTTTTGAGGAATGCACACGGCTGGTTAGTGCAGATGACGCCATAATAAGCATGAGCATCCCCCTGATGCAAAGTTTGACGCACATAAAGGATCAGGCGTCTGCAGCTGAGGAAGAGGAAAGCCTTGATGACAGTCAGCCATTGTCTGGCCAGGGCAGTGTACAGGATGAGTTAGCAGGCGAAGAGGAGGAGGAGGACGAGGAGGATGATGGGGATGATTATATTTTTAATGAGGAAGCTTTTCCGGGGCCACTGGAAATTGGTGGCGCGGCAAGGCCGGGTTCTGGTTTTTGGAGGGACACAAGTGACGTGGATTTGCCTGAAACTGCCCCTCAACCAAGCACAACCGCAGATTTGAGAACTGGAACTTTGGCCCACATGGCGGATTATGCCTTACGTATCCTCAAAAGGGACACACGCATAACTAAAATGATGAACGATGACGATTACTGGTTGGCCTGCCTCCTTGATCCTCGCTATAAAGGCAAATTGCAAAATATAATGCCACATGAGAACTTGGAACTAATATTAGCAACCAAACAATCAACTCTTGTTGACCGTTTGCTTCTGGCATTCCCTGCACACAGCGCCCGTGATCGTTCTCACACGAGCTGCAGGGGCCAGCAGACCAGAGGAGTTAGAGGGGCAGAAAACAGAAGTGGCGTTGGCGAGAGGGGTTTTCTGACCAGGTTGTGGAGTGATTTTGCTATGACCGCAGACAGGACAGGTACTGCAGCATCAATTCAAAGTGACAGGAGACAACATTTGTCCAGTATGGTTACAAACTATTTTTCATCCCTTATCGATGTTCTCCCTCAACCGTCATTCCCATTTGATTACTGGGCATCAAAATTAGACACCTGGCCAGAATTGGCAGAATATGCATTGCAGGAGCTTGCTTGCCCGGCAGCTAGTGTCCTATCAGAAAGAGTATTCAGTGCTGCAGGTTCAATACTAACAGAAAAAAGGACTCGTCTGGCTACCCAAAATGTAGATGATCTAACCTTCATTAAAATGAACCACAACTGGATTTCGAAATCTTTTGCCCCACCTTGCCCGGCTGACACCTAGCTTTCCTATGAAAAGGTCTTGCCTGTGGACTATTCTGAATGCCTTTTCCAATCTCGTAATTTTCTGCACCTGATTGTCCAGCATACGACATGTTTACACCTCACTAAATGGCCAAACTCCCCACACGGGGCCGTGGTATCGACACTTGGCGACAGCACCCGTGAGAGTGCTGTTTGTCTGAAGAGGTGGGTGTGCCCGCTTTTGGTCGACGGCACTGCCACTGGGTCCCTCCTAGTACAATAAAGTGTCTCTGGCGGTGGTGGTGCGCACCCAACGTCAGACACACCATTGTAATATGAGGGGCCCTGGGCCTGTACCGCCGGCCACAAGACAGTTCCCCCCCCCAGCTCAAACAGTGCTCTACCACTTGCAAAATTATCTCACAGCTCCACCAATGTTTAGTCTATGCGCTGACATCCTTCAATGCCTGCCACTGACAATACCATTGTATTGACATTTTTGTTATGTTAGGCCTTCGAAGCCTGTCTGCGGTCACTCCTTCCACTATGCCTCCACTGACCACACCACTGCTGCCCGTGTACCCCTGGAACCAATTTAAAATTGCCTACAGCCAGCCCAATTTTTTTATTTTAGGCCTTCGATGCCGGTCTGCGGTCCATTCTTTCTACTACTACTACACTGACCAGGCCACTGCTGCCCGTGTACCCCTGGAACCAATTTAAAATTGCCTACAGCCATGTGTTATTATTTTAGGCCTTCGATGCCTGTCTGCGGTCACTCCTTCCACTAGGCCTCCACTGACCACACCACTGCTGCCCGTGTACCCCTGTAACCAATTTAAAATTGCCTACAGCCATGTGTTATTATTTTAGGCCTTCGATGCCTGTCTGCGGTGACTCCTTCCACTAGGCCTCCACTGACCACACCACTGCTGCCCGTGTACCCCTGGAACCAATTTAAAATTGCCTACAGCCATGTGTTATTATTTTAGGCCTTCGATGCCTGTCTGCGGTCACTCCTTACAATATGCCTCCACTGACCACACCACTGCTGCCCGTGTACCCCTGGAACCAATTTAAAATTGCCTACAGCCAGCCCAATTTTTTTATTTTAGGCCTTCGATGCCTGTCTGCGGTCCGTTCTTTCTACTACTACTACACTGACCAGGCCACTGCTGCCCGTGTACCCCTGGAACCAATTTAAAATTGCCTACAGCCATGTGTTATTATTTTAGGCCTTCGATGCCTGTCTGCGGTCACTCCTTACAATATGCCTCCACTGACCACACCACTGCTGCCCGTGTACCCCTGGAACCAATTTAAAATTGCCTACAGCCAGCCCAATTTTTTTATTTTAGGCCTTCGATGCCTGTCTGCGGTCCATTCTTTCTACTACTACTACACTGACCACACCACTGCTGCCCGTGTACCCCTGGAACCAATTTAAAATTGCCTACAGCCATGTGTTATTATTTTAGGCCTTCGATGCCTGTCTGCGGTGACTCCTTCCACTAGGCCTCCACTGACCACACCACTGCTGCCCGTGTACCCCTGGAACCAATTTAAAATTGCCTACAGCCAGCCCAATTTTTTTATTTTAGGCCTTCGATGCCTGTCTGCGGTCACTCCTTCCACTAGGCCTCCACTGACCACACCACTGCTGCCCGTGTACCCCTGTAACCAATTTAAAATTGCCTACAGCCATGTGTTATTATTTTAGGCCTTCGATGCCTGTCTGCGGTCACTCCTTACAATATGCCTCCACTGACCACACCACTGCTGCCCGTGTACCCCTGGAACCAATTTAAAATTGCCTACAGCCAGCCCAATTTTTTTATTTTAGGCCTTCGATGCCTGTCTGCGGTCACTCCTTCCACTAGGCCTCCACTGACCAGGCCACTGCTGTCCGTGTACCCCTGGAACCAATTTAAAATTGCCTACAGCCATGTGTTATTATTTTAGGCCTTCGATGCCTGTCTGCGGTCACTCCTTACAATATGCCTCCACTGACCACACCACTGCTGCCCGTGTACCCCTGGAACCAATTTAAAATTGCCTACAGCCAGCCCAATTTTTTTATTTTAGGCCTTCGATGCCTGTCTGCGGTCCATTCTTTCTACTACTACTACACTGACCACACCACTGCTGCCCGTGTACCCCTGGAACCAATTTAAAATTGCCTACAGCCATGTGTTATTATTTTAGGCCTTCGATGCCTGTCTGCGGTGACTCCTTCCACTAGGCCTCCACTGACCACACCACTGCTGCCCGTGTACCCCTGGAACCAATTTAAAATTGCCTACAGCCAGCCCAATTTTTTTATTTTAGGCCTTCGATGCCTGTCTGCGGTCACTCCTTCCACTAGGCCTCCACTGACCACACCACTGCTGCCCGTGTACCCCTGGAACCAATTTAAAATTGCCTACAGCCATGTGTTATTATTTTAGGCCTTCGATGCCTGTCTGCGGTCACTCCTTACAATATGCCTCCACTGACCACACCACTGCTGCCCGTGTACCCCTGGAACCAATTTAAAATTGCCTACAGCCAGCCCAATTTTTTTATTTTAGGCCTTCGATGCCTGTCTGCGGTCACTCCTTCCACTAGGCCTCCACTGACCACACCACTGCTGCCCGTGTACCCCTGGAACCAATTTAAAATTGCCTACAGCCATGTGTTATTATTTTAGGCCTTCGATGCCTGTCTGCGGTCACTCCTTACAATATGCCTCCACTGACCACACCACTGCTGCCCGTGTACCCCTGGAACCAATTTAAAATTGCCTACAGCCAGCCCAATTTTTTTATTTTAGGCCTTCGATGCCTGTCTGCGGTCCGTTCTTTCTACTACTACTACACTGACCAGGCCACTGCTGCCCGTGTTCCCCTGGAACCAATTTAAAATTGCCAACAGCAATGTGTTATTATGTTAGGCCTTCGATGCCTGTTTGCGGTCACTCCTTCCAATAGTTCTCCACTGACCAGACCAATGCTGGCCGTGTACCCCTGGAACCCAGCTGAAAGTGCATGTAGCCTCCTTTTTTTCTTTGTTTTATATTTAGAAAGCCCAGATGAACTACTCTGTGCAACGGTTCAAGCTACCCAGTCGACATTTCTTTTGCGAGAAAAGCCATCCCAGCCCTCCACCGGCATGAAAAAGTCTGCATTGTCATAGCACTCAGGCAATCAAACAGTAGAAAGGTGCACCTGACAAGAGACGCATGGACCAGTAGGCATGTCCACAAAAAGTTACGTGTCCATTACGGCGCACTGGGTTAATGTGTTGGATGCATGGTCCACAGGGGACAGCCTACAAAGTCTGTCTGCAGTCCCTAATTCCAATTTTCCTCCGCTGACCACACCACTGCTGCCCATGTACCCCTGGAACCAGTTTTACAGTGTCTACAGCCTAATTTTGTTATGTTAGGCCTACTACGCCTGTCTGCGGTCCCTCCTTCCAATACTCGTCCACTGACCACACCACTGCTGCCCGTGGACCCCTGGAACCTATTTTTAATTGCATAGAGCATCTTTTTTTAATAGTAGGCGTACAAAGTCTGTCTGCGGTCCACTATTGAAATTGTCCTCCACTGCCCAGAGCACTGCTGCTTGTGTACCCCTGTAACTTTTTTAAGCTGCAGTGAGCCACATTTTTGGGTTAAGTCCTACTACCTGTGTCTGTCTGCGCCACTCAATTCAGCTGTGTTCCTTTGAAAAAAGCTGAGCGTCAATAGTCTTGTTTTCAGCCTCTAGGAATTTTAAAACTGCATTGGGGGTACAACTTTGGTAGGGCCTACTAACGGTGTCTGCCTCCCCAAGGTGTGCCCCAGGTTTCCTCACCATTGCTTCGATCTTAATGCTCTCGTTTAGTAGTTGTTGGAAACTACACTGCATTAGGCCTACAAATTGGGTATGGGGTGTAGAGAGATGGTGTGTTCCACTCCAAGGTGTTCTCCAGGTTACCTTTCCTGAGCTCCGATCTTCCGGCTCTCGTTTAGTAGTTCTTGGAAACTACACTGCATTAGGCCTACAAATTGGGTATGGGGTGTAGAGAGATGGTGTGTTCCACTCCAAGGTGTTCTCCAGGTTGCCTTTCCTGAGCTTCGATCTTCCGGCTCTCGTTTAGTAGTTCTTGGAAACTACACTGCATTAGGCCTACAAATTGGGTATGGGGTGTAGAGAGATGGTGTGTTCCACTCCAAGGTGTTCTCCAGGTTGCCTTTCCGGCGCTTCGATCTTCCGGCTCTCGTTTAGTAGTTCTTGGAAACTACACTGCATTAGGCCTACAAATTGGGTATGGGGTGTAGAGAGATGGTGTGTTCCACTCCAAGGTGTTCTCCAGGTTGCCTTTCCTGAGCTTCGATCTTCCGGCTCTCGTTTAGTAGTTGTTGGAAACTACGCTGCATTAGGCCTACAAATTGGGTATGGGGTGTAGAGAGATGGTGTGTTCCACTCCAAGGTGTTCACCAGGTTTCCTCGCCAATGCTTCGATCTTCATGCTCTCGTTTAGTAGTTGTTGGAAACTACACTGCATTAGGCCTACAAATTGGGTATGGGGTGTAGAGAGATGGTGTGTTCCACTCCAAGGTGTTCTCCAGGTTGCCTTTCCTGAGCTTCGATCTTCCGGCTCTCGTTTAGTAGTTGTTGGAAACTACGCTGCATTAGGCCTACAAATTGGGTATGGGGTGTAGAGAGATGGTGTGTTACACTCCAAGGTGTTCTCCAGGTTGCCTTTCCTGAACTTCTATCTTCAGGCTCTCATTAAATTGTGGTTAAACGGAACAACTGCATTTGGCGTACTAGTTGGTTTGGGGCCTACTATCGGTGTCTGCCACTCCTTGCTGTTCTCCTGGTTTCCTGTCCTGAAATTCCATTTTCAGGCTCTCGTTAAGTAGTTGTTAATGTTAGACTGCATTTGGCCTACTAGTTGGGTTGGGGCCTACTATCGGTGTCTGCCACTCCTTGCTGTTCTCCTCCACTGAACAAAGCTGTGCCGCCTGTTTACTACGGTTGCCAATTTTGAACTGCATTTCGACTACTTACTGATTTGGGCCTACTCTCTGTGTCAGCCTCTCATTCCAGTTGTCCTCCACTGCAATGCCCCCTGGTTAGTCCTGTGTTACCAATTTTGAACTGCATTTAGCCAACTTTATTCTTTGGGCCTATATCTGTGTTTCCTCCTCATCCTGCCCATTGCCCAGCCAGTGATAGATGAGTCTGCTGGTACATTGACCCATAACGCAAAATTCCCCGTGCACGCTACACAGCAAGATTGTGACCCTGCTGAAAGTCAGGTTCCTCTTCCCGCATACCATACCACCTTACACGGGGACAAAGAGGAAGGTGCAGATGAAAGTGCAGGTTCCTTCATCAGGTGGGGGGATGAATACTAGTTGGCGACGTCACTAGCACAGGGCCTCTCATAGTACGCAAAAGTGTTGCTGCCGGTGGGAGGCGCCCCCGCCATGCAAACACACCGCTGTACTTTGAGGGGCCCTGTGCCAGTGCCAATGCCAACGAGTGGGCCCCCCCTGCTTGCTCAGGATCACAGCACTTGCAAAGTTTAAATACTTACCTCTCCCTGCTCCACTGCCGTGACGTGGTCCAGATTTACTGGGCCCACTAATTACTTGAACCAGCCCTACCCCCCACAACTTTAGCCAAATGACCCCCAATTTCAAATGCCTTCCAATTATTATAAGGTAAATTACGATTGACAAGCTTCTTTAACAAGAATGGATGTTTTTGCCATTAAAATGGGCAGTGTAGGTGTTTTCCTGGCCTCCACTCACTGCCGACTATGCTCCCCCATTGACTTGCATTGGGTTTCGTGTTTCGGGCGATACCCGACTTTTCGCGATAATCGGCCGATTCCACCCGACTCGACTTCTAAGATAGTCGGGTTTCGCGAAACACGGCTCTACTCTAAAAAGGTCAAGGTCGCTCAACCCTAGTCTTCACATAATTACCCTGTGAGCCATGCCTCTTCAGTAAAGACCATAAAAGTAGCACTAAATAAAAAGGTCCATATCTCTTGAACGGTATGGCGGATTTAAAAAATATAAAAACCTGAATAATCGGAGGAATAGCGAGAATAACTTAAGAGCAAAAATCGGCAACTTTCAACCTGGTGACAAGTCCCCTTTAAAGAGCAAATTTGTGATACATGTACAGTCCAAGTCCGTCACAGCTAAAGTTTCTTACAGAGTGACTCTGTGGCTTACAGAAGCCCAGAATATCCCTTAGGCCATGGATAATTTTTACTTTTATTCTTATATTTTTTTCCTCCCCCTCTTCAAAGAACCATAACTTTTGATTCCCCCCATAGACATAGCCAGATGAGGGCTTGTTTTTTTTTACAGGACCAGTTGCCGATTTGAATATCTCCAGTCATTTTATAATATGATGTACTGAAAATGGAAAAAAAAAAATCAATCCAGTGAAATAATGACGATGACATCAAAATCAAATTTTTAGGTTTTTAATGCTTTTTTTAAAAATATAAAACTTAAAAAATGAACAATAATTTTTCATGTTAGTCACCATTGTCTGAGATATTTAACTTTTTAAATTTCTGACAATTTTCAGATTTGTAAGTTTTTATTGGTGTCATTTTATGTGTTAATTTTTTTATTCCATTTTTTGGGCAATTCTGCTGTTTTTTTTTATGGGATAAATAATTTTATATTTTATAAATTCTGACTTTTACAGACATGGAGATACCAAAAATGGGGGGAGATGGAAAAAAGAGAGGTGATTTACATTTTTTTTGTTTTTATGTTTTTAAATATATTTTTGATGTAGAATCTATATATATAATTGCCTAAGGGTTTTTCTGTCTGTCTGTCTTTCTGTCTGTCTGTCTGTCTTTCTGTCTGTCTGTCCTGGAAATCCCACGTCTCTGATTGGTCGAGGCCGCCAGGCCTCGACCAATCAGAGACCGGCACAGCATCGACGTAGAAATCCCGCGTCTCTGATTGGTCGAGGCCGCCAGGCTTCGACCAATCAGCAACGGGAACAGCGACGATGATGTCATAAAGGACGTAGACATCCCGCGTCTCTGATTGGTCGAGGCCGCCAGGCCTCGACCAATCAGCAACGGGCACAGCGACGATGATGTCATAATGGTTGCCATGGCGACGATGATGTCATAAAGGTTGCCTCGACCAATCAGCGACGGGTACAGTCTGCCGCGAATTGTGGAATCGTCATTGTCCATATACTACGGGGACATGCATATTCTAGAATACCCGATGCGTTAGAATCGGGCCACAATCTAGTAATAATATAAATACCGTAAATAATAAATATAGAATGTTTTAACTAATCTTTAGTTCCCCTCGGGAATTTGAACCAGTGATTGCTTGATCGAAACACTGTTATAAATTAATTGTGAACTTAACGATCTCAACAGGGAGAACTTTCTAGGACAGGGGTGTCAAACTGCATTCCTCGAGGGCTGCAAACAGGTCATGTTTTCAGGATTTCCTTGTACTGCACAGGTGATAATTTAATCACCTACACAAATAATGAGTTGGTGATTAAATTATCACCTGTGCAGTACAAGGAAATCCTGAAAACATGACCTGTTTGCAGCACTCGAGGAATGCAGTTTGACACCCCTGTTCTAGGAGTACCAACATGGTGGACTTGCCTGGATGCGAATGACTAGAGCTAACTGAGTGCAGATGCTGAACAAGCAGGGGGTGAAAGAAATTGACTAATCTTGCAATTAGAGGCTATTTTAGACTTGTTCTTTTTCTATCATTTCAGGAAGCGTTTTCAGCAGCCTCATTATCAGCAGAGGGAGGATTAAAATATCAAGTAAAATCTTTACACCCAGCTCATAACATAGGAGCCACCAATCGCCATAGGCAATGTCACAGCTCTCCTCTTCCCCCTTCCTTCATCATGACCTTTGCACATGCTCATTAGATGCTTCAGTACAACAGAGTCTGATCACTGCGGCTAATGTGCATGTGAATTTCCTGAAGCTGAAGGAAGTTAGAATCCTAAAGCGCCTGCTATCGCCGTCGTGAAAATTGCAGAATTTCTGATTTTAGTACAGAAAATAATTGGAAACTTGTAGAACTTTCCGCTGTAGAAAGAAGAATACGTATTTGCCGTGTGATAGAGCTGATGAATGAGATGTAGCAGAAGTCGCAGTAATGGACGCCGTTCCCAGTCAAATACAAAAGGAGATTTTTATTAAGGGAAACGGCGATTGGTGCGAACAAAAGGCTAAGAGCACAGTTTACACACGGCCGGATTTACAAGTGGCCGCCGACTCTCCGGTCGGCTTATACATTGTGTGAGTGAAGCGAAGGCTCTTTGCTTCCTGCTCATCTGTCTTTTCACATTAATTAGATGGAGGGGCTCAATCACCGGAGCGGCCGAGAATAAAGCGCCCGGCCACGGGCAGATCGGCGCTTGTGCGTCCATTATAGGTTCAGTAATAGGATCAGGATGTATCTGGGGTGTGAACATATCGCAGAACGGCCACCGACAGGCAGCACCGGCTGGAATAACACCGAACAGCACCCGCCGATGCCCGATACCCACCTAGTGGCGACATACTCCGCAGCGTCGTACAGAGGTCATCGGCTCCACAAGATATAACATGGAACATCAGCTTAGAAAGTATATTAGTAACCTGCTAAACTTCCTGCTGCCTGGTAGAAGGGACCTACAACAAGTCTGTGCAGGCTGGGGAGCCGGTCTACTGTACAGCACATGGAACATGCTCTGATAGGAAGATGAACATGACGCCAATCGGTCACACCAATATATGTAATATAAAAAGTGGTGGTCTCATCACATTGATGGAAATGTGCAAGGTTCATTGGTGTACAGGGTTCACTGATGAGTGAGAACCACAAATGTCTGGGGGCCACTGATGTACGAGGTTCACTGATGTGCGAGGTCCACTGATGTATGAGGTCCACTGATGTATGAGGTCCACTGATGTACGGAGGTCCATTGATGTACGGAGGTCCATTGATGTGCGAGGTCCACTGATGTATGAGGTCCACTGATGTATGAGGTCCACTGATGTACGGAGGTCCATTGATGTACGGAGGTCCATTGATGTGCGAGGTCCACTGATGTATGAGGTCCACTGATGTACGAGGTTCACTGATGTGCGAGGTCCACTGATGTATGAGGTCCACTGATGTATGAGGTCCACTGATGTACGGAGGTCCATTGATGTGCGAGGTCCACTGATGTATGAGGTCCACTGATGTACGGAGGTCCACTGATGCATGAGGTTCACTGATGTGCGAGATACATTGATGTGCGAGGTCCACTGATGTATGAGGTCCACTGATGTACGGAGGTCCACTGATGTACGGAGGTCCACTGATGTGCAAGGTCCATTGATATGCAAGGTCCATTGATGTGCGAGGTTCATTGATGTACGAGGTCCACTGATGTACGAGGTCCACTGTTGTGCAAGGTCCATTGATATGCAAGGTCCATTGATGTGCAAGGTTCACTGATGTGCAAGGTCCATTAATGTGAGGGGTCCATTAATGTGTAAGGTCCATTGATGTCCGAGGTCCACTGATGTGTGGAGACACTTATGTGTGAGGTCCATTGATGCGTGAGGTCCACTAATGTGTGAGGTCCATTGATAAGCATGGCCCATTAATGAGTGAGGTCCACCGATGTGCGAGGTCCACCGATGTGCGAGGTCCACTGATGTGCCAGGTCCACTGATGTGCCAGGTCCATTGATGTGCGAGGTCCACTGATGTGCAAGGTCCATTGATGTGCGAGTTCCGTTGATGTACAAGGTCCATAGATGTGCAAGGTCTATTGATGTGCAAGGTCCACTGATGTGCAAGGTCCATTGATGTGCAAGGTCCATTGATGTGCAAGGTGCATTGATGTGCAAGGTCCTTTGATGTGCAAGGTCCACTGATGTGCGTGGTCCATTGACGTGCGAGGTCCACTAATGTGCGAGGTCCACTGATGTGCGAAGTCCACTAATGTGCAAGGTCCACTAATGTGCCAGGTCCACTAATATGCCAGGTCCACTAATGTGCAAGGTCCATTGACGTGCGAGGTCCACTGATATGCAAGGTCCATTGATGTGCCAGGTCCACTCATGTGCAAGGTCCATTGATGTGCCAGGTCCACTGATGTAAGAGGTCCTCTCATGTGCGAGGTCCACTGATGTGAGAGGTCCACTGATGTGCAAGGTTCATTGAGGTGTGAGGTCCACTGATATACAAGGTCCATTGATGTACAAGGTTCACTGATGTGCAAGGTCCATTAATGTGAGGGGTCCATGTACGGAGGTCCACTGATGTACGGAGGTCCACTGATGTGCAAGGTCCATTGATGTGTGAGGTTCATTGATGTTCGAGGTCCACTGATGTACGAGGTCCACTGTTGTGCAAGGTCCATTGATATGCAAGGTCCATTGATGTGCAACGTTCACTGATGTGCAAGGTCCATTAATGTGTAAGGTCCATTGATGTCCGAGGTCCACTGATGTGTGGAGACACTTATGTGTGAGGTCCATTGATGCGTGAGGTCCACTAATGTGTGAGGTCCATTGATAAGCATGGCCCATTAATAAGTGAGGTCCACCGATGTGCGAGGTCCATCGATGTGCGAGGTCCACTGATGTGCCAGGTCCACTGATGTGCCAGGTCCACTGATGTGCCAGGTCCATTGAAGTGAGAGGTCCACTGATGTGCAAAGTCCATTGATGTGTGAGTTCCGTTGATGTGCAAGGTCCATAGATGTGTAAGGTCCATTGATGTGCGAGGTCCACTGATGTGCAAGGTCCATTGATGTGCAAGGTCCATTGATGTGCGAGGTGCATTGATGTGCAAGGTCCTTTGATGTGCAAGGTCCACTGATGTGCGAAGTCCACTAATGTGCAAGGTCCACTAATGTGCCAGGTCCACTAATATGCCAGGTCCACTAATGTGCAAGGTACATTGACGTGCGAGGTCCACTGATGTGCAAGGTCCATTGATGTGCCAGGTCCACTCATGTGCAAGGTCCATTGATGTGCCAGGTCCACTGATGTGAGAGGTTCACTCATGTGCGAGGTCCACTGATGTGAGAGGTTCACTCATGTGCAAGGTTCACTGATGTACAAGGTCCACTGATGTGCGAGGTCCATTGATGTGCGAGGTCCATTGATGTGCGAAGTCCATTGATGTGCAAGGTCCATTGATGTGCAAGGTCCACTGATGTGCATGGTCATTTATGTGCCAGGTCCACTGATGTGCGAGGTCCACTAATGTGCAAGGTCCACTAATGTGCAAGGTCCACTAATGTGCCAGGTCCATTGATGTGCGAGGTCCACTAATGTGCGAGGTCCACTAATGTGTCAGGTCCACTGATGTGCAAGGTCCATTGACATGTGAGGTTCACTGATGTGCGAGGTCCACTGATGTGCGAGGTCCACTGATGTGAGAGGTCCACTGATGTGCAAGGTCCATTGATGTGCGAGGTCCACTGATGTGCAAGGTTCATTGATGTACGAGGTCCACTGATGTGCAAGGTTCATTGAGGTGCGAGGTTCACTGATGTGTAAGGATCATTGAGGTGCGAGGTCCACTGATATGTGGGGCCACTGATGTGCAAGGGCCACTGATGTGAGAGGTCCACTGATGTGCAAGGTCCATTGATGTGCGAGGTCCACTTTTGTATGTGGTTCACTGATGAGGTTCTTTGTATGGGAGAGATGTCCGAGATGGCTGCCGGATGGACAGTTGGCCTAACCATTGTTCCACTGAAAGCCATCTGATGTGTATGCTGAGCCCTAGCTTTAGGTTCACCCCTTTAAGTGCTATGTATTCTGCCTGTTGGTGTAATTATCGCAGGTTATTAGACTCTCAATTAAAATACATGAAAGCCTCCAGGGTCTGAGATTATGCTCCGGCGTGGGAGTGGGAACTTCTCCTCAATAACAACAGATGGATGGCTTCAAAAGAAAATCTGAGATAACCGAGAAGTTTACCAGTGATCGAAGCGGATTCCATCGCAAGGCAGAATCCTCAGAAGTCAAGAGGAAGCTGGCAGCGATATCAGTGCTACTATTACTGTGTATAGGTGTCTAGTAGAGACATCCCCAGTCGGAAGGACCTCCAAATCATGTGACAGCAGCACAAGGAGTGAGGGTTCTTCAACAGGTTTTTGTGTTAAATGTTTTGAGGGTTTTTTATTGCAATTTTTCTTTTCACAGCTCAATTTTTATCACTGTTGTTTCAGGAAATTCACATCTACATTAGCAGCAATGAACAGACTGATACTATCTTTTGTATCAAAGCATCTAATGAGCATGTGCAGGCAGGAGTGGGAGGTGAGCTGTGACATCACCCATCGTGATTGGTGGATTCTGAGTTATCGGTGGTGAACAGAGTCCGAAAACCACCTGGGAATGATCACTTCTGCGTGTTCTTCTGCGTGACTCCTGGGTGCTCCATGTTTACTCTGCTCCAGGGTCCAAACATATATTCAGAGGCAAGGCTGCCATCAAGGCATTGCTGCCCTGACTGGTGTATGGAGCCCGATCAGCAGAGGGGGCCAGCATCAGGCCCTGTCTCTTCTGCTGATCAGGCCCCAGTGGTAGGATTCAGCCGGTGCAGTAATTGGACCTGCGTCTGAGGGGCACGTTCAGTTACTCTGAACGCTGATTCTTAGGAAGGAAGGCTGCCGGAAAGAAGCAGGGCACGTCCGAGGGTCAGTATATTCCTATTAGGTATATACTCACCCTCGGATGCGCCCTGCTTCTTTCCGGCAGCCTTCCTTCCTAAGAATCAGCGCTTGAAGGACCTTCGGTGACGTCGCGGCTTGTTATTGGTCGCGTGAGCGGTCACATGGGCGGTCGCGCGACCAATCACAAGCCGCGACGTCATCTAAGGTCATTCACGCGCTGATTCTAAGGAAGCAAGGCTGCCGGTTAGTAACAGGGCGCGTCAGAGGGTGAGTATAGCAATATTTTTTATTTTAATTCTTTATTTTACACTTAAATATGGATTCCGATACCGATTTCCGATATTGCAAACATATTGGAACTCGGTATAGGAATTCCGATACCAGATTCAGAAGATCGCCGATCTCATGGCCGACCCCACACAGGGGTCGGGTCGGGTTTCATGAAACCCGACTTTGCCAAAAGTCGGCGACTTCTGAAAATGGCCGACCCGTTTCGCTCAACCCTAGTGCAGCCACGTGTGGGCTTCAGC
Source organism: Ranitomeya imitator (assembly GCF_032444005.1). Lineage (NCBI taxonomy): Eukaryota > Metazoa > Chordata > Amphibia > Anura > Dendrobatidae > Ranitomeya > Ranitomeya imitator. The sequence goes on from NC_091282.1 coordinate 26,961,526, forward strand.
TCCAGGAACGGAAGATAACCTGAAGGGTTGTAATTTAGTGAGAATTTGAGGAAAAGAGCAAAGGAGAAGGAAAAGGCTTAGAGGGGAACTGTGACCGGGCACCCTCTGAGCCGAAGCGCAGGAACCGGGCACCGGGAGCCCGAGGTTGTGTTGAACTCTAGGTTGCACAGCAAAACCGGAGGGCATAGGACTTTATGTAATTTGCCGCACCCACACCTGAAGGTGCAGCAGTACACGAAGAGCCCGGGTCATGATAGAGACCCTGTAAAAAGGCTCACACTGCACATCATACAGGTAACTGTCCCAGGACAGGAAAGAGAGGACTTTGTCAGGGAGCCACAGGCAGCAAGGACCTTGCATACGAGCACGAGCAGGAATGCTTACGGACCTCACCTCGGAGAGGGATCCACCATTGCCTCCAGGCCGGACCACATCACCACCTGTGTCTGGTATCCTGGACTGTGGCCTGATTCAACCAGCAAGCCAGGTAAAGACGTCACAACCCTGTGTCCTCCATTTATTTGTCGGCATCCACCACACCATCACTACCCAGCACACCTGGAGCCCTAGGAACCCCACTTCACCTGTGGGAAGCGATACCATCTTGCTACCATACCATCACCCCCAGAGGACCCCTTTAAGCACCCCTGACCGAATACCACAGGTGGTGTCACAAATTTTTATTGCTTTACAATTCCCTTTAAAAACTATCCCTTTTACTTGGGTGCCCAGGGCTATGGACTGGGTCACCGCCAATGTGACGACCGGTACCGAGTACCCCACGGCCCTGACGGGTGACTCACAGGATGGGAGACATGGGGGAAGAATGGAGACAAGGGGCATAATGGAGACATGGGGCAGAATGGAGACAGGTGGCAGGATTGGGGGAACGGGGGCAGGATGGAGACAAGGGGCAGAATGGAGACATGGGGCAGGATGGGAGACATGGGGGCAGGATTGGAGACACGGAGACAAGATTGGAGGCACTGAGGCAGAATTGGAGACACGGTGGCAGGATGGAGACAAGGGGCAGAATGGAGACAAGGGGCAGAATGGAGACACGGGGCAGGATGGGAGACACGGGGGCAGAATGGGAGACACGGGGGCAGGATGGAGACAAGGGGCAGAATAGAGACGGGGCAGGATTGGAGATATGGGGGCAGGATTGGAAACACGGGGGCTGTATGGGAGACATGGGGCAGAATGCAGACAAGAGCAGAATGGAGACATGGGGGCAGGATGGGAGACACGGGGCAGGATGGGAGATGAGGGGGCAGGATGGGAGACACGGGGCAGGATGCGAAACATGGGGCGGGATGGGAGACACGCGGGCAGAATGGACACAAAGGGCAGAATGGAGACAAGGAGCAGAATGGAGACAAGGGGCAGAATGGAGACAAGGGGCAGGATGGAGACACGGGACAGGATGGGAGACACGGGGACAAAATGGGAGACACGGGGGCAGGATGGAGACAAGGAGCAAAAAGGAGACGGGGCAGGATTGGAGACATGGGGGCAGGATTGGAGACACGGGGTCAGTATGGGAGACACGGGCAGAATGTAGACAAGGGCAGAATGGAGACATGGGGCATGATGGGAGACACGGGGCAGGGTAGGAGACAAGGGGGTAGGATGGGAGACACGGGGGCCAGATGGGAGACATGGGACAGAATGGACACAAGGGGCTGAATGGAGACAACGGTCAGAATAGAGACACGTGGCAGGATGGAGACAAAGGGCAGAATGGAGAAAGGGGACAGATTGGAGACTTGGGGGCAGGATGGAGACATGGGGCACGATGGGAGACACGGGGCAGAATGGAGACACAGGGGGAAGGATGGAGACACAGCGGAGTAGGATGGATACACGGGGGGCAGGATGGAGACCTGGTGCCGGATGGAGACAGATGGGACAGAAATATGGGACAGGATGGAGACAGATAGTGCAGGATCATGGGGCAGGATGGAAACAGATGGGGCAGGATGGAGACAGGTGGGGTATGCTAATGGGGCAGGATGGAGACACATGGTGCAGGAATATGGGGCAGGATGGAGAAAGATGGTGCAGAATCATGGGGCAGGATGGAGACAGATGGGGCAGAATCATGGGGCAGGATGGATACGATGGAGACAGATGGGACAGGATCATGGGGCAGGATCGTGGGACAGATGGAACAAGATGTTGGGACAGATGGGGCAGGATCATGGGCCAGATGGGCCAGGATCATGGGACAGATCGGGCAGGATGGGGAAATCATATGGGGCAGGATGGGACATCACATGGAGGCAGGATGGGAGAACATATGGCTGGAGCCAGGAATGAGACACACGTGGGCCAGGATGGAGGATATTATTACTGCCGTGATGGATTTGGATCGCCCCCACGTAAGGGCAATGGGGTACTCGGTACCGGGTCCTTCAGTTCCCTCAGCTGGGATGTCACGGTGGCCCGACCCGGACCGAGGCCCTATGAGGGGCGCCCAATAAAAGGGAAAGTTTGTAGATAACGGTAGTGTTCGTGATGCTACCTGTGGTATTCGGTCAGGATGACTGACGCTGCTTAGGGGTCCGCTGGGGTGATGTTATGGCAGCTAGATGGTATACCTTCCCACAGGTGAATTATATCCCCAGGGCTTCCCGGATGTGTAGATGGTGATGATGATTGTTGTAAGGCTCGGCAAATAACGAGGACACAATGGGTGCAGTCTCTTTACCTTTACTGAAGGCTTCTGCATCCACAGTCCAGAGTGCCGGATTACAGGGTAGGCCTAGTCCGGCCGGTCTGATGGCAATTCCAGAGTCCCCTTATCCAGGTGGAAATCAGTAGCCTTCCCCTTGCGCACAGTAACGTAGTAGGTCCCTACTTGGATTAGCTACCATAAGGTCCTCACTCTTGTTACTTCTCTCTCTGTCCCCCAGATGGATAGGACAAACCTGTATGACGGTGGTGGCCTGAGGCTATTTTATAGGGACCCTAGAGACGCCCCTCCTCCGCGTTGCCACCTTGTCTGCTTAGGTTCTTAGGTCGGACAGCCAACTTGGAATCGACTGCCCTGTCGGTCTCTGAAGTAAAGCGTAGTAAAGTCTATTACTCCCTCGGTGTTCCGGCCACCGGATCTGCGCTCAGAGGGAGGCAGCCTGCTTCTAGCTGGTCTCCCTCTGTTGTTTCACTCCTGTTGCTACGACTTCGGTGCTCACTCACTACGGCACACTTCCTTTCTTGTCCTTCCTTAGGAGGCTGCCGCATGGGTTGCAGGCGCAGCTCCGTGTCTTTCCTTCCCTTCCTGGGCCGAACCCAGTCTGCTCCTCTCCTCTCCTCCTCCTGGCTCCAACTCCTACTACCTAACTTCCTAACCAACCCCCAGTTTTACCCAAGTGTAAGGAGTGGCCTAATAGATAGAGCCTTTTGCTCCCCCTGGTGGCCGGCGTGTGAAGTGTGTGTGTGGCTGTGATACCTGGCAGGGTGAACTCCTTTCGTGCCATCAGACGTAACATCGCTCCCCCTGGTGGAAGAACGACATTACTGCAACGACCAGGACTCTGGGGCGCTGCATATTTATTTAATTTTTTGAGGATACTGATTTAAATGGGGGAGGCGGTCCTGTTACTGTGCATAGCAACACTATGTCGCCTTTTTTTCTTCATCTGGTGTAGTTTAGAATTTGGAAAAAAATAAGTAATGTGTTCTGCAAGCGGAGCTCTAGATAACTGTGTTATTTCCTGCAGAGACTAGCACTGGCTGGAAGAAGTGACGGCGGTCTGAGCTGGATGAAGATGAAAAGCAAAGATGAAGGTTCTTCACCTAGTGATGTCACTGGTGAGTCAGTGTGTTACCTGTATACTGACACAATACACTGTATACTATATACAGCAGTCCTGTGTACAATGTCACCAGTGATCACAGTATTACCTGTACACAGACACTGCATACTAAGTACAGATCTCTTAGGTATAATGACACTTATGGTGATATTAGCACCTGTGGTGTTTCCTGATGAAGGAGTTTTGAACTCTGAAATGCATAGAATAATAAAGCCACATGTACTAATAATTCTGGAATTCTAATGATTCAGCAGCGCAGAAATTTACCACAATTGTCCCAATCTGTATCTAATGGCTAGTCCTTCCTGGACTCATGGATCTGCTGCATTGAATCCTTTTAATGCTTCAACTCAGCTACATCTGATGAGTGCAATCCTATGGATTAACCTTTTAACCTTCTCAGATAAAACACTATTTGCTCGCTTTCCTTCAACAGTTTTCATAAGAAATGATTAATAGGATAGAGTAGAGTAGAGCCCGGCCAAAAGAGTCTACCTTGTCGTGGTGACGGCTTAAAAAATCTTTTAACTGTGGACAGTTCGAGGGGTAGAGGCGGGGCTGGGGTGGAGTCTGGGCAGGGTCTCAAGGGGGCCCTGAAAATTTTGCCTGTACGGGGCCCCAAAATTCCTAGTGGCAGCCCTGTTCAGGGGCCATAGAGGGGAAAAAATATGGATTTATAGGGCATCCCCAAAAGATAACAAGTATGCAACAAGGACACATTATTGCTCTATGTTTGGCAACCCTGCCTGTTTACTCATTAGAGCACTGGCCTTAAAGGGGTTTTACCAATGTAGCAAGCTGATCACTTGGAATACTCAGCATTCGTATTCTGTGTATGAAAGGAGCGTTGTTGCACATGCACAGTGAATGGATCGCTGTTGCTCATGCACAGTGAATGTAACGCTGTTGCGCATGCACAGTAAATGGAGCACTGCTGCGCATGCACAGTGAATAGAGTGCTGTTGCGCATGCACAGTGAATGGAGCGCTGTTGCGCATGCACAGTGAATGGATCGCTGTTGCTCATGCACAGTGAATGGAGCGCTGTTGCGCATGCACAGTGAATGGATCGCTGTTGCTCATGCACAGTGAATGGAGCACTGTTGGGTATGCACAGTGAATGGATCGCTGTTGCTCATGCACAGTGAATGGATCGCTGTTGCTCATGCACAGTGAATGGAGTGCTGTTGCGCATGCACAGTGAATGGATCGCTGTTGCTCATGCACAGTGAATGGAGCGCTATTGGGTATGCACAGTGAATGGAGCGCTGTTGCGCATGCACAGTGAATGGAGCGCTGTTGCTCATGCACAGTGAATGGAGCCCTATTGCGCATGTACAGTGAATGTAGCGCTGTTGGGTATGCATAGTGAAGGGAGCGTTGTTGCACATGAATAGTGAATGGAGCACTGTAGCTTGGTGAATGGAATTCTGTTGCACATGCTGCATGAATGGAGTCCAGTTGCGAATGCATGGTGAATGGAGCACAGTTGCACATGCTTGATGAATGGAGCACTGTTCCGAATGCACAGTGAACTTGCGCGGTAAGGGGAGCACTGTTGCGCTTGCGTTGTAAGGGGAGCATTGTTGCGCTTGCACGACCATTGAGATGGGGCACTGTTATGCATGCGTGGTAAGGAGAGCACTGTTATGCACGCGCGGTAAGGGGAGCACTGTTATGCATGCGCGGTAAGGGGAACACGGCTGCGCTTGCGCAGAAAGGGGAGCACTGTTGCGCTTGCGCGGTAAGGGGAGCACTGTTATGCACACACGGTAAGGGGAGCACTCTTGCACTTGCGTGGTAAGGGGAGCACTGTTATGCACGTGCGGTAAGGGGAGCACTGTTGCGCTTTCGCGGCCATTGAGATGGGGCACTTCAAAGCGTTGTTCTCAGGATCAGTGTGGGATAGGGGGATAGTTGACAACTTCCAGACAGATTCCATCCTTAGTCTGACTGCCAGAATTTTGGACCGTTCTATAGTGAAGTGAAGACGTCTTACCGCAAATTGAAAATCTGTTTTATATTTTTTGAGTTGCAGCATAAAAATCAGAATCCGCCTTCGCCTGTCACAACTCATCAGACTTGGCTACAAGAACGGCCCTGCTTCCTGCAGATTACGCTCGTCCATCAGATCCGCTCCTCGCGCTGTCACAGCAGGATACAAATGAGGGGAGACGTGCGCCCCGGACTTTGTTTTGACACTAAGTGGATGGATCTATCTCACCAGTGAGTGTGAACCTGATATCTGCGTCATTATGTCGGCTTCTCAACATGTTCTCTAATCCGCTCGTTTACTCTGAGATAGAGAGCAGGAAAGTAAACTCCTGCCGGAAAATCACATTCTGCGCAGATAAAATTCTCCACAGTGTCGTGATAGCAGGATCAGACATAGAGCCAGATTTTGGTTTATAAAAACATCGCCCCTCCTGTCTACAGGTCATATACGGTATTGCAGCTCAGTACCGTGCACGTTAAAGAATATACATAGACAATACAGAATAGAGCAGGGAAGGGAGATTAATTTTCCCAAGGAGCCACATGAGAAACCATGACTACTGTGGAGGCCGAACCAGTAGGCTGTAATTAATTCTGCTCAATATTAACATATTCATTATAATTACTTTTTATATTAATTGTATCACTTATTATTGAGCAGAATTAAGTATATTGACATCCACCTATATACAGTATAATCCCGCACAGACAGTGGGGAAAAAAAGTATGAAGTCAGCCACCAATTGTGCAAGTTCTCCCACTTAGAAAGATGAGAGAGGCCTGTAATTGACATCATAGGTATACCGAAACTATGAGAGTCAAAATGAGAAAACTGAACCAGAAAATCACCTTGTCTGATTTGGCTAGATTTATTTAGCAAATTATGGTGGAAAATAAGTATTTGGTCACCTAAAAACATGTAAGATTGCTGGCTCTCACAGACCTGTAACTTCTTCTTTAAGAGGCTCCTCTGTCCTCCACTCATTACCTGTAGTAATGGCACCTGTTTGAACTTGTGATCAGTATAAAAGACACCTGTCCACAACCTCAAACAGTCACACTCCAATCTCCACTATGGCGAAGACCAAGGAGCTGTCGAAGGACACCAGAAACAAAAGTATAGCCCTGCACCAGGCTGGGAAGACTGAATCTGCAATAGGTAAGCAGCTTGGTGCGATTAAATCAACTGTGGGAGCAATAATAGGAAAATGGAAAACAAACAGGACCACTGATAATCTCCCCGATCTGGGGCTCCACGCAAGATCTCACCCCATGGGGTCAAAATGATCACAAGAATGGTGAGCAAAAATCCCACAACCACACGGGGGGGACCTAGTGAATGACCTGCATAGAGCTGGGACCACCGTAACAAAGGCTACCATCAGTAACACACTACGCCGCCAGGGACTCAGATTCTGCAGTGCCAGACGTTCCCCCCTGCTTAAGCTGCCTATACAGTGTGAGCACCCACATAGCCTCCTATATGCAGAATGAGCCCCCACATAGCCTCCTATATGCAGAATGAGCCCCCACATAGCCTCCTATATACAGTATGAGCCCCCACAGAGCTTCCTATATACAGTATGAGCCCCCACATAGCCTCCTATATGCAGAATGAGCCCCCACATAGCCTCCTATATACAGTATGAGCCCCCACATAGCTTCCTATATACAGTATGAGCCCCCACATACCCTCCTATATACAGTATGTATGAGCCCCCACATAGCCTCCTATGCACAGTATGAGCCCCCACATAGCTTCCTATATACAGTATGAGCCCCCACATAGCTTCCTTTATACAGTATGAGCCTCCACATAGTTGCCTATACAGTGTAAGCACCCACATAGCCTCGTATATACAGTATGAACTCCCACATAGCCTCCTATATACAGTATGAACTCCCACATAGCCTCCTATATACAGTATGAACTCCCACATAGCCTCCTATATACAGTACGAGGCGTAAATAGTATTCTATATATTGTACAGTATGAGCTCGCAGATATATACAGTTTGAAACCGCACATAGCCTTCTATATACAGTATGAGCCCCACCCCCACATAGCCTTCTGTGTACAGTATGAGCTCCCACATAACCTCCTATATACACTGTGAGCCCCCACATAGCCTCCTATATACAATATGAGCCTGCACGTAGTTTCCTATATACAGTATGAGCCCCACCCACATAGCCTTCTATGTACAGTATGAGCTCTTATATGACCTCCTATATAAACTGTGAACCCCCACATAACCTCATATATACAGTATGACCCCCCACATAGCCTTCTATGTACAGTATGAGCTCTCACATAACCTCCCATATAAACTGTGAGCCCCCACATAGCCTCCTACATACAATATGAGCCTGCACGTAGCCTCCTATATACAGTACAAGCCGACGCATAACCCCTATTTACAGTATGAGACACCACTACTTCCCTATATACAGTATGAACCCTCCACATAGCAATCTATATATAGTACAAGCTCTCACATAGCCCATACATATAGGCATACATCCCGTACACATATTAATTAAAAAAAAACACATACTCACATCGCTCCCATTCCCCTGGCGATCTGCTCTGGTTCACGAGGCTCCATTGGTACTTGTGGGGCGTACGTGCTAGCTGGCCCAGGCTGATGGCATAATCGCGCCAGCATTTCACATGTCGCTCCCCTGGGGCTGCGCTGCTATTCTGTATTGCCTGCAGCGGAGCTCCAGGAAAGTTGCCTGCCTGGATATGTGCCCCGCCAATGGCAGCACATAAACCCGGTCGGTAGCCCAGATTGCCCTCATTATAATCCGCCTATGTATACACCTACACACTATACTACTTATACATTTACACAGGGTTGGCCCATAAAAAATTTAATGGGATTGCTTCTGTAATAAAGCTGGCTTCAACACCAGACACAACCAGGTGTGGCTCTGTCTGCAGAAGAGAATAGCCATGTTTTTTTTTTCTAATTTTGCACAACCCCTTTAAATCTAAATAATATTAAAAAAGATAACAAAATAATTTAATGATTAATCCAACCCGCAACATTGGACACAGTTTCTCTCTCTGGAATCCAGAGCAAGTGCCGATGCCACCAGATTCAAGAGGTGCTGTTCTGAGTGAGGACCCTTTGAAGAGAACCTATCACTTGTTTAAAAAAGATGGAGTGAAATCCCTGAGCTCTCCTGATTCTGACGCTCTTTTCCTTTTTGCGATGCGTCGCTCCATTGCAGAGATATTCACATTTGTTGTTTTTGGAGCGCAGTATGTGAAATCTCTGCTGGCAGTCTTCTCTGGGGGAGATGGCTTTCTCCTCTCCTTCAATCACAGTTCGGCAGCATCTGAGACTGCCAGATCAGCTGCCGAGCTGTAATTTGCAGGATCTGGGAGGGAGGGATAAAAGCACATACCACCTACAGTGGTATCACTGTATTATTTGGGCAGTGTATGATGGTATTATGTGGACATATTATTTGAGCATTGAATGATTATATTTTTAGAGCTACTGTATATAGCTGTAACATTTGGACAATGTATGATGTTATAACTAACAATCTGGGCACTGTATGCTTGCATTATTTAGGAATTGTATCATTGTATTGTTGTATTATTTGTAAACTGTATGCGGGTATTATTTAGGGATTGTTTTATTGTATTATTTGGGCACTGTATAGCGGTATTTTTTAGGGATTGTCTCATTGTAATATTTGGGCACTGTACAGCGGTATTATTTAGGAATTATATCAGTGTAACATTTGGGCCCTGTATATCAGTATTATTTAGAGATTATATCAGTGAAATATTTGGGCACTATATCTCGGTAGCATTTAGGAATTGTATCAGTGTAACATTTGGGCCCTGTATGGCGGTATTATTTAGAGATTGTATCAGTGCAATATTTGGGCACTATATCGCGGTAGCATTTAGGAATTGTATCAGTGTAACATTTGAGCACTACATGGCGGTATTATTTAAAGATTGTACCAATGTAATATTTGGGCACTATATGGCGGTAGTATTTATGAATTTTATCAGTGTAACATTTGGGTCCTGTATGGCGGTATTATTTAGAGATTGTATCAGTGAAATATTTGGGCACTATATATCGGTAGCATTTAGGAATTGTATCAGTGTAACATTTGGGCCCTGTATGGCAGTATTATTTAGAGATTGTATCAGTGAAATATTTGGGCACTACATGGCGGTAGCACTCAGGAATTGTATCAGTGTAACATTTAGGCACTGTATGGCGGTATTATTTAGGAATTATATCAGTGTAATATTTGGGCACTATATGGTGGTAGTATTTAGGAATTGTGTCAGTGTAACATTTGAGCTTTGTATGGCGGTATAATTTAGAGATTGTATCAATGAAATATTTGGGCACTGTATGGTGGTATTATTTAATGATTGTATTAGTGTATTATTTGGGCATTGTATGTGGGTATTATTTAGGGATGTATTATTGTATAATTTTGGTGCTGTATGGCGGCATTATTGAGGAATGGTATTAGTGTAATATTTGGTCACTGTATAATGGTATCATTTAGGGATTGTGTTATTGTATTATTTGGGCGCTGTATGGTGGTATTATTTAGAGATTGTATCAGTTTAATGTTTGGGCAAGGTATGGCGGTATTATTTAGAGATTTTATCAGTGTAGTATTTGGGCACTATATGGTGGTAGTATTTTGGAATTTTATCAGTGTAACATTTGAGCCCTGTATGGCGGTATTATTTAGAGATTGTATCAGTGAAATATATGGGCACTGTATAGGGGTGTTATTTAGGAATTATATCAGTGTAATATTTGGGCACTATATCGCGTAGCATTCAGAAATTGTATCAGTGTAGCATTTGGGCACTCTATGGTGGTATTTAGAGATTGTACCAATGTAATATTTGGGCACGTTATGGCGGTATTATTTAGGAATTATATCAGAGTAATATTTGGGAACTATATGGTGGTATTATGTAGGTAGTGTATCAATTTAATATTTGGGTTCCATATGGAGGTATTATTTATCAATTGTGTCAATGCAACATTTGGACACTGCATGGCGGTAGTATTTATGAATCATATCAGTTTAATAATTGGGCACTATACGGCGGTATTATTTAGGAATTATATTTGTGTAATATTTGGGTACTATGTGGCGATAGTATTTTGGAATTGTATCAGTCTAACATTTGGCCACTGTATGGCGGTATTATTTAGCCATTGTATCAGTGAAATATTTGTGCACTATAAGGTGGTAGTATTTAGCAATTGTATCAGTGTAACATTTGGGCACTGTATGGTGGTATTATTTAGGAATTATATGTGTGTTATATTTGGACACTATATGGCGGTAGTATTTAGCAATTGTATCAGTGTAATATTTGTGCGCTGTGTGGCGGTATTCTTTAGAGATTATATCAGTGTAATTTTTGGGCGCTCTATGGCGTTATTATTTAGGAATTGTATCTGTAACATTTGGGCACTATATGGTGATATTATTTAGAGATTGTATCAGTGTAATTGTTGGGAATTCTATGGTGGTATTATTTAGGAATTGTATCAGTGTAACATTTGGTCACTGTATGGCGGTATTATTTAGGAATTATATATGCGTTATATTTGGACACTATATGACAATATTATTTAGAGATTGTATCAGTATAATTTTTGGGTGCCATATGGCGATATTATTTAGCGATTGTATCATTGTAATTTTTGGGCGCTATATGGCGGTATTATTTAGGAATTGTATCAATGTAATATTTGGGTGCTATATGGTGGTATTATTTAGGAATTGTATCAATGTAATATTTGGGTGCTATATGGCGGTATTATTTAGGAATTGTATCAATGTAATATTTGGGTGCTATATGGCGGTATTATTTAGGAATTGTATCACCGTAATATTTGGGTGCTATATGGCGGTATTATTTAGGAATTGTATCAATGTAATATTTGGGTGCTATATGGCGGTATTATTTAGGAATTGTATCACCGTAATATTTGGGTGCTATATGGTGGTATTATTTAGGAATTGTAATATTTGCAAGCTATATAATTTTACAACTTATTACTAGGGCACTGTATGGCACGATATGAGGAGATTGTCACCACCAGGATGTATATACTCATGTGTACTGCAGCCTGTATTCTGTGAAACTCACAATTACGACGCTGTGATCTAGTTCTTCTCTACGGCAATAAACTCTGTAGAAAAATAGGTAATTATTATCTCATGTTGACAGATGTGTTAATGTGCAGTCCCATGTAATAACGCAGAAGTGCCGGGTAGAGTTCTGCGGAAGGCTTCATGCCCCAGCACGTCCGCGCCGGTGTCGCAGCGTGTTTCTTCTGCATTGTGCTGCTCTTGTTTTCTGTGTTCAGAATCAATTAAGACACAAGTGATAAGATTTATTGCATCTTTATAAAAGCTTCTATTGTTTCAGCTCGTTACAAAATAATGTCTGATGGCGCGCAACCCACAGAGCCGATCAGATGAAACGCCGCGCGGCCGCACATGTTCACAATCATACCACCAAACATAAAGGCAAATAAAAAGGTTTCACTTGGGGCAAGAACAAAGGTGATTTCTGCTCCGGCTGTGATGTGGTGTCAGCGATCAGTCACATGAAATGTAAAATCTCTTTGATGCATCTGAGACCATTGTAATTATGAGCCGCCCGCGCCGAAATGTTACACCTGGTGCTGAACCCTAGACAAAGGGGTCCGAGGGGTCACTAGTCGGGCCCTGGGAAGGGGTGGAAAAGAGGACAAATTCCAAGAACCCACATTTCCTAGATGATCCACAAGATGGGAATCCCAGGAAATGAGAACCACTTGGCACTGTATGGCGGTATTATATAGGCTGTATATATCAGTATTATCTTGGCACTGTATGGCGGTATTATATAGGCTGTACACATCAGTATAATCTTGGCACTGTATGGTGGTATTATTTAGGTTATGTTTTAGTATTGTCTTGGCACTATATAGTGGTATTATTTGGGTTGTATACATCAGTATTGTCTTGATACTACACTGCTCAAAAAAATAATTGGAACACTAAAATCCCACATCCTAAATATCTCTGAATGAAATATTCCAGTTGAAAATTTGTATTCATTACATAGTGGAATGTGTTCAGAAGAATAAAATCTAAAAATGATCAATGTAAATCAAAATGTATATCCCACGGAGGTCTGGATTTGGAATGATACTCAAAATCAAAGTGGAAGATCAAATTACAGGCTGATCCAACTTCAGTGGAAATGCCTCATGATAAGGAAAAGATGCTCAGTATTGTGTGCGGCCTCCACGTGCCTGTATGACCTCCCTACTGTACAATGCCTGGGCATGCTCCTGATGAGGCGGCGGATGATCTCCTGAGGGATCTCCTCCCAGACCTGGACTAAAGCATCCGCCACCTCCTGGACAGTCTGTGGTGCAATGTAACGTTGGTGGATGGAGCGAGACATGATGTCCCAGATGTGCTCAATCGAATTCAGGTCTGGAGAGCGAGCGGGCCAGTCCATAGCTTCAATGTCTTCATCTTGCAGGAACTGCTGACACACTCCAGCTTCATGAGGTCTGGCATTGTCCTGCATTAGGAGGAGCCCAGGGCCAACAGCACCAGCATATGGTCTCACAAGGGGTCTGAGGATCTCATCTCGGTACCTAATGGCAGTCAGGCTACCTCTGGCAATCACATGGAGGGCTGTGCGGCCCTCCAAAGAAATGCCACCCCACACCATTACTGACCCACTTCCAAACTGGTCATGCTGAAGGATGTTGCAGGCAGCAGATCGCTCTCCACGGTGTCTCCAGACTTTGTCACGTCTGTCACATGTGCTCAGTGTGAACCTGCTTTCATCTGTGAAGAGCACAGGGCGCCAGTGGCGAATTTGCCAATCCTGGTGTTCTGTGGAAAATGCCAAGTGTCCTGCACGGTGTTGGGCTGTGAGCACAACCCCCATCTGTGGACGTCGGGCACTCAGACTATCCTCATGGAGTTGGTTTCTAACCATTTGTGCCAACACATGCACATTTGTGGCTTGCTGGAGGTCATTTTGCAGGGCTCTGACAGTGCTCCTCCTGTTCCTCCTTGCACAAACGCTGAGGTAGCGGTCCTGCTACTGGGTTGTTGCCCTCCTATGGCCCCTTCCACGTCTCCTGGTGTATTGGCCTGTCTCCTGGTAGCGCCTCCAGCCTCTGGACACTACGCTGACAGACACAGCAAACCTTCTTGCCACAGCTCGCATTGATGTGCCATCCTGGATGAGCTGCACTACCTGAGCCACTTGTGTGGGTTCTAGAGTCTGTCTCATGCTACCACGAGTGTGAAAGCACAACCAACATCCAAAAGTGACCAAAACATCAGCCAGAAAGCATTGGTACTGAGATGTGGTCTGTGGTTCCTACCTGCAGAACCACTCCTTTATTGAGTGTCTTCATAATTGCCAATAATTTCCATCTGTTGTCTATTCCATTTGCACAACAGCATGTGAAATTGATTGTCAAACAATGTTGCTTGCTAGTGTTTTCTGCAATCCGTCACAATGCGTCGTTTTGCAGAAAAAAATGCATCCTGCAAAAGTGCTTGCAGGATGCGTTTTTTCCCCATAGACTTGTATTGACGACGCATTGCCACACGTCGCATCCGTCGTGCGACGGATGCGTCGTGCTTTGGCGGACCGTCGGGAGCAAAAAACGCTACATGTAACGTTTTTTGCTCCTGACGGACCGCTTTTTCCGACCGCCCATGCGTGGCCGGAACTCCGCCCCCACCTCCCCGCACCTCACAATGGGGCAGCGGATGCGCCGGAGAAATGCATCCGCTGCCTCCGTTGTGCAGTGCGTTAAACGCTAGCGTCGGAATCTCTGCCCGACGCATTGCGACGGGGAGATTCCGACGCTAGAGTGAAAGTAGCCTTACTTGGAGTTATATTCTGTTGTTTAAGTGTTCCCTTCATTTATTTGAGCAGTGTATATTCTGCTATTACTTGGTTTGTGTAGATATCAGAATTGTCGTGACACTATATGGCGGTATTATGTGGGCTGTATACATCAGTGTTGTCCTATCACCATATGAGGATATTTTGTGAGTGGTAAATAGCAGCATTATCTTGACACCATGTATAGTTGCTATTTTTGCCAAGATGAGGAGAAAAACTGCATAGTGACATCCAGGTGGTCTACTGTGATTTATTGACGAGGAGATTTTCAGAATGTGGCATCTTGGATATTGTTGTCTTATTGGTTAACTCTCAGACAAAAAAAATACTGCGTCCTGAAGTTAAATAAGGCATTAAGAGTAATCTGCCTTCTTTTTTTGTCCTTTTTTTCATAAATTAATATTACAGGTGAAAATAAGAAACTCTGTAATAAATCTTATCAGAGAAAGCTTCTTTCTCCTCCTGGACTAATTAGTTACTCTCAAAATTCTCAGTTCATGGGTAAAAAGTGTCTCCAGCAAATAGAAATGTTCCCATTACTGAGATAGGAGTGTTATGACTGAGCCTGAATGTTCTTAAAGGGAACCTGTCACCCCGAAATTCGCGGGTGAGGTAAGTGTTGTGAATTCTGTGGCTGAATTCACTCCTGTGGTCACAAGTGGTACTGCAGCTTCTGGGCTTCCTCCCTCAGGTGTTCTGGTGAGCTCGTTGGCTGCCTTGTTATTTAACTCCACCTGATTCTGTCTTCCTTGCTCCTTGTCAATGTTCCAGTGTTGGATCTGAGCTTCTGGATCTTTCCTGTGGCCTGCTGCTCTGCTTGGATAAGTGCTTCTTTGCTTTTGTTGCTGTTTTTTCTGTCCAGCTTGTCTGTTCGTTTTTGCTGGAAGCTCTGAGACGCAAAGGGTGTACCGCCGTGCCGTTAGTTCGGCACGGGGGTCTTTTTGCCCCCTTTGCGTGGTTTTTTGCTTTAGGGTTTTTTGTAGACTGCAAAGTTCTCTTTGCTATCCTCGCTCTATCTAGAATATCGGGCCTCACTTTGCTGAATCTATTTCATCCCTACGTTTTGTCTTTTCATCTTGCTAACAGTCATTATATGTGTGGGCTGCCTTTTCCTTTGGGGTATTTCTCTGAGGCAAGTCAGGCTTGTATTTCTATCTTCAGGCTAGTCAGTTCCTCAGGCTGTGCCGAGTTGCATAGGTAGTGTCAGGCGCAATCCACAGCTGCCTTTAGTTGTGTTTAGGATAGGTTCAGGTATTGCGGTCTACAGAGATTCCACGTCTCAGAGCTCGTTCTATTGTTTTTGGGTTATTGTCTGATCACTGTATGTGCTCTGATTACTGTACACTGTGTTACTGGATTGCCTACATAACAGTACAAGGAGCCCAGCTAATGATTCTCAATAGAGGGAAAAAAGAAGTTCTGACATCATTTTTTTTTCTCAGCTCTGTGTTCAGTCTTTTTTTTCCCCTAGACATTAGGGTGCTTCAGGACACAGCTGTGGACATGGATATTCAGGCTCTGTGCTCTTCAATGGATAATCTCGTTATAAATGTACAAAAGATTCAAGATACTATTGATCAGAAATCTATGCTATAACCAAGAATTCCTATTCCTGATTTGTTTTTTGGTGATAGAACTAAGTTTCTGAGCTTCAAAAATAATTGTAAGCTATTTCTGGCCTTGAAACCTCATTCTTCTGGTAATTCAGTTCAACAGGTTTTGATTATTATTTCTTTTTTGCGCGGCGACCCTCAGGACTGGGCATTTTCTCTTGCGCCAGGAGACCCTGCATTGAGTGGTGTCGATGCGTTTTTCCTGGCGCTCGGATTGCTGTACGATGAGCCTAATTCAGTGGATCAGGCTGAGAAAAATTTGCTGGCTTTGTGCCAGGGTCAGGATGATATAGAAGTATATTGTCAGAAATTTAGGAAGTGGTCAGTACTCACTCAATGGAATGAATCTGCGCTGGCAGCTTTGTTCAGAAAGGGTCTCTCTGAGGCTCTTAAGGATGTCATGGTGGGTTTTCCTATGCCTGCTGGTTTGAATGAGTCTATGTCTTTGGCCATTCAGATCGGTCGTCACTTGCGCGAGCGTAAATCTGTGCACCATCTGGCGGTATTGTCTGAGATTAAACCTGAGCCTATGCAGTGCGATAGGACTATGACCAGAGTTGAACGGCAAGAACACAGACGTCTGAATGGGCTGTGTTTCTACTGTGGTGATTCCACTCATGCTATTTCTGATTGTCCTAAGCGCACTAAGCGGTTCGATAGGTCTGCCGTCATTGGTACTGTACAATCCAAATTCCTTCTGTCCATTACCTTGATCTGCTCTTTGTCATCGTATTCTGTCATGGCGTTTGTGGATTCAGGCGCTGCCCTGAATCTGATGGATTTGGATTATGCTAAACGTTGTGGGTTTTTCTTGGAGCCTTTGCGGTGTCCTATTCAGTTGAGAGGAATTGATGCTACACCTTTGGCCAAGAATAAACCTCAGTACTGGGCCCAGCTGACCATGTGCATGGCTCCTGCACATCAGGAAGTTATTCGCTTTCTGGTGCTACATAATCTGCATGATGTGGTCGTGTTGGGGTTGCCATGGCTACAAACCCATAATCCAGTATTGGATTGGAACTCTATGTCGGTATCCAGCTGGGGTTGTCAGGGGGTACATGGTGATGTTCCATTTTTGTCTATTTCGTCATCCACTCCTTCTGAGGTCCCAGAGTTCTTGTCTGATTATCAGGACGTATTTGAAGAGCCCAAGTCCGATGCCCTACCTCCGCATAGGGATTGTGATTGTGCTATCAATTTGATTCCTGGTAGTAAATTCCCTAAAGGTCGTTTATTTAATTTATCTGTGCCTGAACACACCACTATGCGCAGTTATGTGAAGGAATCCCTGGAGAAGGGACATATTCGCCCATCGTCATCACCACTGGGAGCAGGGTTCTTTTTTGTAGCCAAGAAGGATGGTTCGCTGAGACCGTGTATTGATTACCGCCTTCTTAATAAGATCACTGTTAAGTTTCAGTATCCCTTGCTATTGTTATCTGACTTGTTTGCTCGGATTAAGGGGGCTAGTTGGTTCACTAAGATAGATCTTCGTGGTGCGTATAATCTGGTGAGAATCAGGCAAGGAGATGAATGGAAAACGGCATTTAATACGCCCGAGGGTCATTTTGAGTATCTAGTGATGCCGTTCGGACTTGCCAATGCTCCATCTGTTTTTCAGTCTTTTATGCATGACATCTTCCGTGAGTATCTGGATAAATTCCTGATTGTTTACTTGGATGACATTTTGATCTTCTCAGATGATTGGGAGTCTCATGTGAAGCAAGTCAGAATGGTTTTCCAGGTCCTGCGTGCTAATTCTTTGTTCGTGAAGGGATCAAAGTGTCTCTTCGGTGTGCAGAAAGTTTCATTTTTGGGGTTCATCTTTTCCCCTTCTACTATCGAGATGGATCCGGTTAAGGTCCAAGCCATCCAGGATTGGACTCAGCCGACATCTCTGAAAAGTCTGCAAAAGTTCCTGGGCTTTGCTAATTTTTATCGTCGCTTCATCTGTAATTTTTTTAGCATTGCCAAACCATTGAACGATTTGACCAAGAAGGGTGCTGATTTGGTTAATTGGTCTTCTGCTGCCGTGGAAGCTTTTCAGGAGTTGAAGCGTCGTTTTTGTTCTGCCCCTGTGTTGTGTCAACCAGATGTTTCTCTTCCGTTCCAGGTCGAGGTTGATGCTTCTGAGATTGGAGCAGGGGCGGTTTTGTCACAGAGAGGTTCTGGTTGCTCAGTGTTGAAACCATGTGCTTTCTTTTCCAGGAAGTTTTCTGCTGCTGAGCGTAATTATGATGTGGGCAACCGAGAGTTGCTGGCCATGAAGTGGGCATTCGAGGAGTGGCGTCATTGGCTTGAAGGAGCTAAGCATCACGTGGTGGTATTGACTGATCATAAGAACCTTACTTATCTCGAGTCTGCCAAGCGCTTGAATCCTAGACAGGCCCGTTGGTCGTTATTTTTTGCTCGCTTTGATTTTGTGATTTCGTACCTTCCGGGCTCTAAAAATGTGAAGGCGGATGCTCTGTCTAGGAGTTTTGTGCCCGACTCTCCGGGTTTATCTGAGCCGGCGAGTATCCTCAAGGAAGGAGTCATTGTGTCTGCCATCTCCCCTGATTTGCGGCGAGTGTTGCAAAAATTTCAGGCTAATAAACCTGATCGTTGTCCGGCCGAGAAACTGTTCGTCCCTGATAGGTGGACTAGTAAAGTTATCTCTGAACTTCATTGTTCGGTGTTGGCTGGTCATCCAGGAATCTTTGGTACCAGAGAGTTAGTGGCTAGATCCTTCTGGTGGCCATCTCTGTCACGGGATGTACGTACTTTTGTGCAGTCCTGTGGGATTTGTGCTAGGGCTAAGCCCTGCTGTTCACATGCCAGTGGGTTGCTTTTGCCCTTGCCAGTCCCGAAGAGGCCTTGGACACATATTTCGATGGATTTCATTTCTGACCTTCCCGTTTCTCAAAAGATGTCAGTCATTTGGGTGGTCTGTGATCGCTTTTCTAAAATGGTCCATCTGGTGCCCTTGGTTAAATTGCCTTCCTCCTCTGATTTGGTGCCTTTGTTCTTCCAGCATGTGGTTCGTTTGCATGGCATTCCTGAGAATATTGTTTCTGACAGAGGTTCCCAGTTTGTTTCAAGGTTCTGGCGAGCCTTTTGTGGTAGGATGGGCATTGACCTATCTTTTTCCTCGGCTTTCCATCCTCAGACTAATGGCCAGACCGAACGAACCAATCAGACCTTGGAAACATATCTGAGATGTTTTGTTTCTGCAGACCAGGATGATTGGGTGTCCTTTTTGCCGTTGGCTGAGTTCGCCCTTAATAATCGGGCCAGCTCGGCTACCTTGGTCTCTCCATTTTTCTGCAATTCTGGGTTCCATCCTCGTTTCTCTTCAGGACAGGTTGAGTCTTCGGACTGTCCTGGTGTGGATTCTGTGGTGGACAGGTTGCAGCAGATCTGGACTCAGGTAGTGGACAATTTGACCTTGTCCCAGGAGAAGGCTCAACTTTTCGCTAATCGCACACGCCGTGTGGGTCCCCGACTTCGTGTTGGGGATCTGGTTTGGTTATCTTCTCGTCATATTCCTATGAAGGTTTCCTCTCCTAAATTTAAACCTCGTTTTATTGGTCCGTATAGGATTTCTGAGATTCTCAATCCTGTGTCCTTTCGTCTGACCCTCCCGGACTCCTTTTCCATACATAATGTATTCCATAGGTCGTTGTTGCGGAGATACGTGGCACCTATGGTTCCATCTGTTGAGCCTCCTGCCCCTGTTTTGGTGGAGGGGGAATTGGAGTATATTGTGGAGAAAATTTTGGATTCTCGTGTCTCTAGACGGAAACTCCAGTATCTGGTTAAATGGAAGGGTTATGCTCAGGAAGATAATTCCTGGGTTTTTGCCTCTGATGTCCATGCTCCAGATCTTGTTCGTGCCTTTCATGTGGCTCATCCTGGTCGGCCTGGGGGCTCTGGTGAGGGTTCGGTGACCCCTCCTCAAGGGGGGGGTACTGTTGTGAATTCTGTGGCTGAATTCACTCCTGTGGTCACAAATGGTACTGCAGCTTCTGGGCTTCCTCCCTCAGGTGTTCTGGTGAGCTCGTTGGCTGCCTTGTTATTTAACTCCACCTGATTCTGTCTTCCTTGCTCCTTGTCAATGTTCCAGTGTTGGATCTGAGCTTCTGGATCTTTCCTGTGGCCTGCTGCTCTGCTTAGATAAGTGCTTCTTTGCTTTTGTTGCTGTTTTTTCTGTCCAGCTTGTCTGTTCGTTTTTGCTGGAAGCTCTGAGACGCAAAGGGTGTACCGCCGTGCCATTAGTTCGGCACGGGGGTCTTTTTGCCCCCTTTGCGTGGTTTTTTGCTTTAGGGTTTTTTGTAGACTGCAAAGTTCTCTTTGCTATCCTCGCTCTATCTAGAATATCGGGCCTCACTTTGCTGAATCTATTTCATCCCTACGTTTTGTCTTTTCATCTTGCTAACAGTCATTATATGTGGGGGGCTGCCTTTTCCTTTGGGGTATTTCTCTGAGGCAAGTCAGGCTTGTATTTCTATCTTCAGGCTAGTCAGTTCCTCAGGCTGTGCCGAGTTGCATAGGTAGTGTCAGGCGCAATCCACAGCTGCCTTTAGTTGTGTTTAGGATAGGTTCAGGTATTGCGGTCTACAGAGATTCCACGTCTCAGAGCTCGTTCTATTGTTTTTGGGTTATTGTCTGATCACTGTATGTGCTCTGATTACTGTACACTGTGTTACTGGATTGCCTACATAACAGGTAAGCCCACCGGCATCAGGGGCTTATCTACAGCATTCTGTAATGCTGTAGATAAGCCCCCGATGTTACCTGAAAGAGGAGAAAAAGACGTTATATTATACTCACCCAGGGGCGGTCCCACTGCTGGTCAGGTCAAACGGGTGTCTCCGGTCCGCTGCGGCGCCTCCCATCTTCATTACAAGACGTCCTCTTCTGATCTTCAGCCACGGCTCCGGCGCAGGCGTACTTTGCTCTGCCCTGTTGAGGGCAGACAAAGTACTGCAGTGCGCAGGCGCCGTGCCTCTGACCTTTCCGGCGCCCGCGCACTGCAGTACTATCCTCTGCCCTCAACAGGGCAGAGCAAAGTACGCCTGCGCCGGAGCCGTGGCTGAAGATCAGAAGAGGACGTCTTGTAATGAAGATGGGAGGCGCCGCAGCGGACCGGAGACGCCCGTTTGACCTGACCAGCAGCGGGACCGCCCCTGGGTGAGTATAATATAACGTCTTTTTCTCCTCTTTCAGGTAACATCGGGGGCTTATCTACAGCATTACAGAATGCTGTAGATAAGCCCCTGATGCCGGTGGGTTTACCTCACCCGCGAATTTCGGGGTGACAGGTTCCCTTTAACTGCAGCCTCTCTATAGACAATGTGCAACACCACAACAATAATAACTGGAAAAAGAGATGCACATAATCATCGGATGAGGAACAGGACTATGAGCGTGTTCACACAGTCACACAGGAAAGTCAGAGAAAACTAAGCAGAACCCAGAAGCAAACAGAAGATGTGGAAACCTCCCAGAACCAAAACGAAGGAGAAAAAGGGTGCTGGGGAGGAAGACTCACAAACACACCGCAGGAAAGCAACTGAGATTGCTAAAACAAAATAATCTCTAGCTAATGAGCTGAAACTGCAAACACCATCAACCTTGAAGAATAGGCAGCAAAGAAGGCAGGAGCAAGGTGAGTGAATATCCCCTCACAAGATGTGGTAGGACAGAACAAAATGGGGAAGTGAAAGGCACCTGAAGAGAAATAAAGCAAGGAAAGGACGACAAAGACAAGAGAACCACAAGCAGTTGGACAGAGACCAAACAGGCTGTGGCTCAGCAAAGGGGGAAACTGTCTGCATTGTCTGCTCTGGATACATTGTATCAGTCTGGATTCTGGAATGTTTCACTCACAGAGCATTGTCTGCACCGGATACATTATATCAGTCTGGATTCCGGGAATGTTTCACTCACAGAGCATTGTCTGCACTGGATACAATGTGTCAGTCTGGATTCCGGAATGTTTCGCTCACAGAGCATTGTCTGCACTGGATACATTGTATCAGCTGGGAGCAGGACCAGTTATGCACAGAGTTGCTGCCTCTGCAGAGTGTTTTCATTCACAGACAGCAAGCAGAGATCTTAGTAATGGAGGGATTGTATATCTTTTCATTTATACACTGATTAAGTTTGATGCATATGAAATTGAGGAATACCAGTAAGGGGTTAATAATTGGAGGCCACAAAAACAACCCGTGCACTTATCATACAAAGCGACTCCGGGTTGAGACATGTTCAGGTCTGGTGCTCGGCCGCTCCCTGTACTGGGTGCACCGCCAGGTAATAGACCTCATACAACAAGGACCCAAATATTCACTTATGAATCTTGTTGTGTCATGTAATACTAAGGAACAAGCAGGGAGCAGATCCAGAGACTCCGGACAGACTCCATACCACGGCCTTCACCTGCCACTGCTGGTGTCCATGTGGTGTAACAACAACTCTGTGCCCCCCACCCCCCTCTCCACCCCATGGCTTATTCTAAAGCAGGGGTGGGGAACGTCCAGTGTGGCCTGCAGCCGAATTGACCATTTTTTGCCGGGGGCTCTTTTATTCTTCAGAGGTGAGGCCTGGTGTCGCCGCCATCGCTCATTCAAATTATCGGTATCATAGACGCCAATACAGTTGAAAGCAGTGATGGAGGAGAGAGCGTCACATGACTTTCCCTCTCCCATCACTGGGATTGGGGGAAATTGGGGGCGCCAATTCGATCTATTAGGGTGCCAACCTCCACTGATAGGTAGGGATAGCAGCTAAGTGTAGGGCTGTCTGACAGGATAGGTGCACAATTGGATCCTGTTTTTTTCATTTTTGTGTTTCACTGGGTCATGGTAGTTTTTTAATATATACTAATAAATTTATGTTTTAAGGGATTACATGTTACATTATTAGCGTCACATGACTTTCCCTCTCCCATCACTGCCCCTCTGCTTGTGATGTGACTCAGTGAGCGCACGATGACATCACTTCATCGTGCACCACGTTGTGCTAGCAGTGGAGCCAATGAGACTGGAGCAGATCCTGGAGCAATGCAGGGAACAAGGAGCAGCGGTGTGTATTGTGTGAGGGTGTGTGTATGCATTATTGTGTGTGTGAGTGCAGGGGTTTCACTATAATGTGTGTGTGTTTGCACTATACTGTGCATTGGGGGAGCTGTGCCTGCACTATACTGTGTGATGGGGAGCTGCACTGTACTGTGTGTTGGGGAGATGTGCACTATACTTTGTGTTTGGGAGCTGCACTATACTGTGTGTAGGGGGAGCTACACTATACTGAGTGTAGGGGAGCTGCACTATACTATGTGTGGGGGAGCTACACTATACTGCATGTGAAGGAGCTGCACTATACTGTGTGTGGTGGGGAGCTGCAATATACTGTGTGTAGGGGGAGCTGCACTATACTGTGTGTGTAGGGGGAGCTGAACTATACTGTGTGTAGGGGGAGCTGCACTATACTGTGTGGGGGAGCTGCACTATACTGTGTGTGTGTGGGGAGCTGCACTCTATGTGTGAGGGAGCTACACTATACTGTGTGTAGTGGAGGAGCTGCACTGTACTCTGTATTGGGGAGATTTGCACTATACTTTGTGTTGGGGAGCTGCACTATACTGTGTGTAGGGGGAGCTGCACTATACTGTGTGGGGGAAGCTGCACTATACTGTGTGTGTGGGGAGCTGCACTATACTGTGTGTGGTGGAGGAGCTGCCCTATACTGTGTGTAGGGGGAGCGGCTCTATACTGTGTGTAGGGGAGCTGCACTATACTGTGTGTGGGGGAGCTGCACTATACTGTGTGTGTGGGGAGCTGCACTATACAGCGTGTGGGGGGCTGCACTATACTGTGTGTGTGGGAACTGCACTATACTGTGTTTGGGGGGACCTGCACTATACAGTCTGTAGGGAGAGCTGCACTATACTGTGTGTGGGGAGCTGCACTATACTGTGTACTGTGTGTGGTGGGGAAGCGGCACTATACTGTGTGTAGGGAGAGCTGCACTATACTGTGTGTAGGAGGCTGCACTATACTGTGTGTAGGGGAGCTGCACTATACTGTGTGTGGTGGGTGAGCTGCACTATATGTGTGGGGGAGCTGCACTATACTGTGTGTGGTGGGGGAGCTGCACTATACTGTGTGTAGGGGGAGCTGCACTATACTATGTGTAGGGGAGCTGCACTGCACTGTGTGTAGGGGGTGAGCTGCACTATACTGTGTGTGGGGAGCTGCATTATACTGTGTATTGGGGGAGCTACACTATTCTATGTGTGGGGGAGCTGCACTATACTGTGTGTGGAGGAGCTGCACTATACTGTGTGTGTCTGTGTGTGTGTGTGTGTGCGGAGCTGGACTATACTGTGTGTGGGGAGCTGCACTATACTGTGTGTGGGGGAGCCGCACTATACTGTGTGTGGGGGGAGCTGGACTATACTGCAGGTGGTGGGGGAGTTGCACTATACTGTGTGTGGTGGGGAGCTGCACTACACTGTGGGGGAGCTGCGCTATACTGTGTGTGTGGGGAGAGCTGCACTATACTGTGTATTGATGGAGCTGCACTATACTGTGTGGTGGAGGAGCTGCCCTATACTGTGTGTAGGGGAGCTGCTCTATACTGTGTGCAGGGGAGCTGCACTATACTGTGTGTGGGGTGAGCTGCACTATACTGTGTGTGTGGGGAGCTGCACTATACTGCGTGTGGGGGGAGCTGCACTATACTGTGTGTGTGGGGAGCTGCACTATACTGTGTTTGGGGGAACCTGCACTATAAAGTCTGTAGGGAGAGTGTTGTGAATTCTGTTGTCAAGCTCCCTCCTGTGGTCATGAATGGTACTTCGGCTGGTTCTGTCCATGGGCTTCTCCCTCTGCGTCCCAGAGCTTCCAGCAAGCAAGACAAAAATCAAAATAGCAAGCTGGACAGAAAAATAGCAAACTAAAGAAAAACAAGCAGGAACTTAGCTTCTGCTGGGAAGACAGGTCACAAGAACGATCCAGGAGTGAACTAGACCAATACTGGAACATTGACAGGTGGCATGGAGCAATGATCTAAGTGGAGTTAAATAGAGCAGCCAGCTAACGAATTAACCTCGACACCTGTGGAAGGAACCTCAGAAGCCGCAGCCCCACTCACAACCAACAGAGGAAGCCCATGGACAGAACCAGCCGAAGTACCATTCATGACCACAGGAGGGAGCTTGACAACAGAATTCACAACAGTACCCCCCCTTGAGGAGGGGTCACTAAACCCTCACCAGAGCCCCCAGGCCGACCAGGACGAGCCAAATGAATGGCACGAACCAGATCGGCAGCATGAACATCGGAGGCAAAGACCCAGGAATTATCTTCCTGACCATAACCCTTCCACTTGACCAGGTACTGGAGTTTCCGTCTTGAAATATGAGAATCCAAAATCTTCTCCACCACATACTCCAACTCCCCCTCAACCAACACCGGGGCAGGAGGATCAACGGATGGAACCACAGGCGCCACGTATCTCCGCAACAACGACCTATGGAATACATTATGGATGGCAAAAGAAGCTGGAAGGGTCAAACGAAACGACACAGGATTGAGAACCTCAGAAATCTTATATGGACCAATGAAACGAGGCTTAAACTTAGGAGAGGAAACCTTCATAGGAACATAACGAGACGACAACCAAACCAAATCCCCAACCCGAAGTCGGGGACCCACACAGCATCTGTGATTAGCAAAACGTTGAGCCTTCTCCTGGGACAAGGTCAAATTGTCCACTACATGAGTCCAGATCTGCTGCAACCTGTCCACCACAGTATCCACACCAGGACAGTCCGAAGACTCAACCTGCCCTGAAGAGAAACGAGGATGGAACCCAGAGTTGCAGAACAACGGCGAAACCAAGGTAGCCGAGCTGGCCCGATTATTAAGGGCGAACTCAGCCAAAGGCAAAAAGGACACCCAGTCATCCTGATCAGCAGAAACAAAGCATCTCAGATATGTTTCCAAAGTCTGATTAGTTCGTTCGGTTTGGCCATTTGTCTGAGGATGGAAAGCTGAGGAAAAAGACAAATCAATGCCCATCCTAGCACAAAAGGCTCGCCAAAACCTCGAAACAAACTGGGAACCTCTGTCCGAAACGATGTTCTCCGGAATGCCATGTAAACGAACCACATGCTGGAAAAACAATGGCACCAAATCAGAGGAGGAAGGCAATTTAGACAAGGGTACCAAATGGACCATCTTAGAGAAGCGGTCACAAACCACCCAAATGACCGACATCTTTTGAGAGACAGGGAGATCCGAAATAAAATCCATAGAGATATGCGTCCAGGGCCTCTTCGGGACCGGCAAGGGCAAAAGCAACCCACTGGCACGAGAACAGCAGGGCTTAGCCCGAGCACAAGTCCCACAGGACTGCACAAAGGAACGCACATCCCGCGACAAAGACGGCCACCAAAAGGATCTAGCCACCAAATCTCTGGTACCAAAGATTCCAGGATGACCAGCCAACACCGAACAATGAACCTCAGAGATAACTCTACTAGTCCATTTATCAGGGACAAACAGTTTCTCCGCTGGGCAACGATCAGGTTTATTAGCCTGAAATTTTTGCAGCACCCGCCTCAAATCAGGGGAGATGGCAGACAAAATTACCCCCTCTTTGAGAATACCCGCCGGCTCAGGAACACCCGGAGAGTTGGGCACAAAACTCCTTGACAAGGCATCAGCTTTCACATTCTTAGAGCCTGGAAGGTACGAAACCACAAAATCAAAGTGGGAGAAAAATAGCGACCAACGAGCCTGTCTAGGATTCAACCGTTTGGCAGACTCGAGATAAGTCAAATTCTTGTGATCCATCAAGCCAATGACGCCACTCCTCGAATGCCCACTTCATGGCCAACAACTCTCGATTGCCAACATCATAATTGCGCTCAGCAGGCGAAAACTTTCTAGAAAAGATGGCACATGGTTTCATCACCGAGCCATCAGAACTTCTTTGCAACAAAACAGCCCCTGCTCCAATCTCAGAAGCATCAACCTCAACCTGAAACGGGAGCGAAACATCTGGCTGGCACAACACAGGGGCAGAAGAAAAACGACGCTTCAACTCCTGAAAAGCTTCCACAGCCGCAGAAGACCAATTGACCACATCAGCACCCTTCTTGGTCAAATCAGTCAACGGTTTAGCAACACTAGAAAAATTACTGATGAAGCGACGATAAAAATTAGCAAAGCCCTGGAACTTTTGCAGACTCTTCACAGATGTCGGCTGAGTCCAATCATAAATGGCCTGGACTTTAACATGGTCCATCTCGATAGTAGAAGGGGAAAAAATGAAACCCAAAAATGAAACCTTCTGAACTCCAAAGAGACACTTTGACCCCTTCACAAACAAAGAATTCGCACAAAGGACCTGGAACACCATTCTGACCTGCTTCACGTGAGACTCCCAATCATCCGAAAAGACCAAAATATCATCCAAATATACAATCAGGAATTTATCCAGGTACTCTCGGAAGATGTCATGCATAAAGGACTGAAACACTGATGGAGCATTGGAAAGCCCGAATGGCATAACCAGGTACTCAAAATGGCCCTCGGGCGTATTAAATGCTGTTTTCCATTCATCGCCCTGTTTAATACGCACAAGATTATACGCACCACGAAGATCTATCTTGGTGAACCAACAAGCCCCCTTAATCCGAGCAAACAAATCAGACAGCAGCGGCAAAGGATACTGAAATTTGACTGTGATCTTATTAAGAAGGCGGTAATCAATACAAGGTCTCAAAGAACCATCCTTCTTGGCCACAAAAAAGAACCCTGCTCCCAATGGTGACGACGACGGGCGAATATGACCCTTCTCCAAGGATTCCTTTACACAACTCCGCATAGCGGCGTGCTCTGGCACAGATAAATTGAACAGTCGGCCCTTAGGAAACTTACTACCAGGAATCAAATTGATAGCACAATCGCAATCCCTATGAGGAGGTAGGGCACTGGATTTGGGCTCATCAAATACATCCCGGTAATCCGACAAAAACTCCGGGACTTCAGAAGGGGTGGATGACGAAATAGACAAAAATGGAACATCACCATGTACCCCCTGACAACCCCAGCTGGACACAGACATTGATTTCCAATCCAATACTGGATTATGGACCTGTAGCCATGGCAACCCCAAAACGACCACATCATGCAGATTATGCAACACCGAAAAGCGAATATCCTCCTGATGTGCAGGAGCCATGCACATGGTCATTTGGGTCCAGTACTGAGGCTTATTCTTGGCCAAAGGCGTAGCATCAATTCCTCTCAATGGAATAGGATACTGCAAGGGCTCCAAGAAAAACCCACATCGCCTAGCAAACTCCAAGTCCATCAAATTCAGGGCAGCGCCTGAATCCACAAATGCCATAACAGAATAGGATGACAAGGAGCAAATCAGAGTAACGGACAAAAGAAATTTCGACTGTACCGTACCAATGGTGGCAGACCTAGCGAAACGCTTAGTGCGCTTAGGACAATCAGAGATAGCATGAGTGGAATCACCACAGTAAAAACACAGCCCCTTCCGACGTCTGTGTTCTTGCCGTTCAGCTCTGGTCAAAGTCCTATCACATTGCATAGGCTCAGGCCTATGCTCAGATAATACCGCCAAATGGTGCACAGCTTTACGCTCACGCAAGCGTCGATCGATCTGAATGGCCAAAGACATAGACTCATTCAGACCAGCAGGCATGGGAAATCCCACCATGACATCCTTAAGGGCTTCAGAGAGACCCTTTCTGAAAATTGCTGCCAGGGCACATTCATTCCACTGAGTGAGTACAGACCACTTCCTAAACTTCTGACAATATATCTCTACCTCATCCTGACCCTGACACAGAGCCAGCAAGATTTTCTCTGCCTGATCCACTGAATTTGGTTCATCATAAAGCAATCCGAGCGCCAGAAAAAACGCATCAACATCACGCAATGCCGGATCTCCTGGCGCAATGGAAAATGCCTAGTCTTGAGGGTCGCCACGTAACAAAGAAATAATGATTTTCACTTGTTGAACAGGGTCACCTGAGGAGCGAGGTTTCAAAGCAAGAAACAATTTACAATTATTTTTGAAATTCAGAAACTTAGATCTATCCCCAAAAAACAAATCAGGAATTGGAATCCTAGGCTCTAACATCGGATTCTGAACCACAAAATCTTGAATGTTTTGTACCCTTGCAGTGAGATTATTCATACAAGAGGACAGACCTTGAATGTCCATATCTACACCTGTATCCTGAACCACCCAAAGGTAAAGGGGAAAAGAGAGACAAAACACACTGCAAAGAAAAAAAATGGTCTCAGAACTTCTCTTATCACTCTATTGAGATGCATTAATACTTTGGACCACCTGTACTGTTATGACCTGATTCGGTGCCGGGGGTCTTTTGCGCCCTCTGCGTGGTCTTTTTGTAGTTTTTTGTGCTGACCGCAAAGTTACCTTTCCTATCCTCAGTCTGTTCAGTAAGTCGGGCCTCACTTTGCTAAATCTATTTCATCTCTGTGTTTGTATTTTCATCTTTACTCACAGTCATTATATGTGGGGGGCTGCCTTTTCCTTTGGGGAATTCCTCTGAGGCAAGGTAGGCTTATTTTTCTATCTTCAGGGCTAGCTAGTTCCTTAGGCTGTGTCGAGTTGCATAGGGAGCGTTAGGAGCAATCCACGGCTATTTCTAGTGTGTGTGATAGGATTAGGGATTGCGGTCAGCAGAGTTCCCACGTTTCAGAGCTCGTCCTATATTATTTGTAACTATCAGGTCATTCCGTGTGCTCTTAACCACCAGGTCCATTATTGTCCTTACCACCAGGTCATAACAGGAGAGCTGCACTATACTGTGTGTGGGGAGCTGCACTATACTGTGTACTGTGTGTGGTGGGGGAGCGGCACTATACTGTGTGTAGGAGGCTGCACTATATGTGTGGGGGAGCTGCACTATACTGTGTGTGGTGGGGGAGCTGCACTATAATGTGTATAGGGGGAGCTGCACTATACTGTGTGTAGGGGAGCTGCACTGCACTGTGTGTAGGGGGTGAGCTGCACTATACTGTGTGTGGGGAGCTGCATTATACTATGTATTGGGGGAGCTACACTATTCTATGTGTGGGGGAGCTGCACTATATGGTGTGTGGGGGGAGCTGCACTATACTGTGTGTGTGTGTGTGTGTGTGTGGGGAGCTGCACTATATTGTGTGTGGGGGGAGCTGGACTATACTGCGGGTGTTGGGGGAGTTGCACTATACTGTGTGTGGTGGGGAGCTGCACTATACTGTGTGGGGCAGCTGCGCTATACTGTGTGTGTGGGGAGAGCTGCATTATACTGTGTGTGGGGAGCTGGACTATACTGTGTATTGGTGGAGCTGCACTATACTGTGTGGGGGAGCTGCACTATACTGTGTGTGTGGGGAGAGCTGCATTATACTGTTAGTGTGGGGAGCTGCACTATACTGTGTGTGGTGGGGGAGCTGCACTATCTTGTGTATGTGGGGGCTGCACTATACTGTGTGTGTGGGGAGCTGCACTATACTGTGTGTGTAGGGAGCTGCACTATACTGTGTGGGGAGCTGCACTATCTTGTGTATGTGGGGGCTGCACTATACTGTGTGTGTGTGGGGAACTGCACTATAATGTGTGGTGGGGGAGCTGCACTATACTGTGTGTGGGGGGGCTGCACTATACTGTGTGTGGTGAGGGAGCTGCACTATACTGTGCTGCACTATACTGTGTGTGGGGGGAGCTGCACTATACTATGTGTGGTGGGGGAGCTGCACTATACTGTGTGGGGGGCTGCAAGTAATTTAACTGTTTGAATAAATATAGTTGGCTAATGTTTAAGCTAATAACTTTATACAACCCCCGAACGCTGTTATAAAATTCCAAATGGCCCTTGGCAGAAAAAAGGTTCCCCACCCCTGTTCTAAAGTGTCACATACATTTATGATCATGATGAACTGCTGGCGACATGTGAACAGTGTTTTCATTCACTGACAGCAAGGAGAGGTTGAAAAGGGAGAATGACAAATCAAACAATGGTCGTTGTGAGAACGTTCACCCACAGTCACGTGATATACAGTTATTTCTGCGCAGGTCACGCCGATGTTTCCCGACACCAGGGTTGATGGAGTTATGGACTGATGGGCAGTGAAGAGATCATCAAGAAGTGGCCAATTGTTTAAATCAGATTTTTATGTTAT
The DNA here is from genome assembly GCF_032444005.1 of Ranitomeya imitator. Taxonomy (NCBI): domain Eukaryota; kingdom Metazoa; phylum Chordata; class Amphibia; order Anura; family Dendrobatidae; genus Ranitomeya; species Ranitomeya imitator. The sequence goes on from NC_091282.1 coordinate 26,993,137, forward strand.
AGGGATTTTTTAAACATTTCTGACAATATTTTTTTCACATATCACACTCTTTATTGACAAAATAACACGAGTATATTTGGTGCTTTTTTAGACTCATACTTCCAGTTTTCTGCAGTTATTTTATTATGAGAGGCGGGATTACAATTACAGGTACCATCATATACACAGCTGATAACACAGGGTCCACCACTCACATACACATACAGTACATACAGTAGATAGCATAGGATGAGGATGTCCAGAACGTCACCAGGCCTGGATGTGTTTCTTAATGAGAAAATGCTTCCATCTTGCCTCCGAACCCACAGGCCAAACATATGCATGTTGTCACATGCAGGACACAGCCAGGACTGGCCAGAAATTCCTGCAGCTCCTTTAATGTCGCTGTCAGCCTCTTGGAGCAATTTTCTTCTTGTCTTTTTATCAATTTTTGATCATTTCTAGGTAATGTTACAGTTGTTGCCACGTCTTTATGACATCTTGACAGTTTCCATGGTCTAGATGTCTAGATCTAATGCCTTGAAGTTTTTTTTTATTCCTTGTCCTGTTTGATAACATTCCACAATGAGATTCTTTGCTGTGTTGTCAGCTGTTTACAGACAAAAACATGTCAGAAAAATCCTCATAAAACAACAACGTTTCTCTGGGGTAAATCAGAATCGCTGTAAATGACAAGTACTGACTACTATGTATCATGAGGGGAAATGTGATCGGCTGATTATAATCACAACCACATGAAGAATTATAAGAGGGTGTTCACACTTATGCAACAATATTATTTTAGTTTTGTTATATTTGTTTCCCCCTGGAAAAAGATTTCAATTTAATTCTTAATGGATTTGTACAAATTACGGGCAACATCAAAGGTGGAAATAGTTCTGAAATTATTCTTCTTGGTAGGATTTGTTTTTACATAACGAACAGGTCCTCTCCTATTTGCAGTTTCAGTCCGGTCATAGATGAGACGATGGTTTGTCATATGAGTGTTGTAAGGTGAGGTTGTGAAAAAGAAGAATAAGGTGAAGCTGTGAAAAAGAAGACTAAGGTGAGGTTGTGAAAAAGAAGAATAAGGTGAGGTTGTGAAAAAGAAGAATAAGGTGAGGTTGTGAAAAAGAAGAATAAGGTGAGGTTGTGAAAAAGAAGCATAAGGTGAGGTTGTGGAAAAGAAGAATAAGGTGAGGTTGTGGAAAAGAAGAATAAGGTGAGGGTGTGAAAAAGAAGAATAAGGTGAAGTTGTGAAAAAGAAGAATAAGGCGAGGTTGTGAAAAAAGAAGAATAATGTGAGGGTGTGAAAAAGAAGAATAAGGTAAGGTTGTGAAAAATCAGAATAAGGTAACATTGTGAAAAAGAAGAATAGGGTGAGGGTGTGAAAAAGAAGACTAGGGTGACTTTGTGAAAAAGAAAAATAAGGCGAAGGGTGTGAAAAAGAAGAATATGGTGAGAGTGTGAAAAAGAAGAATACGGTGAGGTTGTGAAAAAGAAGAATAAGGTGACGGTATGAAAAAGAACAATACGGTGAGGGTGTGAAAAAGAAGAATAAAGTGAATGTGCGAAAAAGAAGACTTTTTTGGTTCTGGGGTAAGTGTGGGCAGCTTGCATGGGACTGATTACTGACCACATCTGGAAAAACATTTTTGCTTCCAAGTTTAATGTAAAATACCAGCCTATTGTGCCACCCCGGGCTGCTGCGCTCCGCTGCCTCGAACCTCGTGTTTCTGAGCATTTCATATTCCTACACAAGATGGTTTTTGTTAGGCAAGATGATTTTGCCCTTTAACATTCAAGCTTCAATGAAAATCCTTCTTGCTCCGAGACCCACATTCTAGCATATGATTACTGCCTTGCTCCCCCCGCTTACACCGGCTACAGTTGCAAATTGTGAAATCATGGCTGGAGTTGTAAAAATACGAGTTCACAACCTCTCGGCACACACACACCCACTCCGCAGCTGATATCAAATAGTTATGGTGGGAAAAAGCGGACCTTTCAACTCTGTCTCGCAGCCTCAATGTGCTCAGTCTTCTGTTCGTCCATGTGCCTTATAATAAAATTCTGCAGCCGCAGAGAAATATCGAATTATCGGTGGATCTGTGTGGACGTGGCGACAGCGGTGGCGGTGGTGGTGGTGGGCTCAGTGTCATTCACCGCTCAGAGTGTTTAATGTTTGACATGTATTGAATATTTCACATTCTTCTTCCTGCTGACCGGTGCAGACAGATGCACATTTCTCATTTCCAGGTATTTCTAAAGAGTTTGTAAGTAAAACGAGTGGAGACGGGGTTGAGTCATAAAAATGGCACAAGGGGCATGTGGCCACCTCCATCCTCCATGCCCAACCGGCAAAGTGAGCACATTTGGCTCCGTGCCCCTCATACACTTTGTAGATGTCATCCTCTCCCATTGTTACCCACCTTCCAGGAATGTCCAAAAAGCCCCTCAAAAAATAGAAGACCTGCTGGACTTCTGGAAGTCTGCAGAAACCTTCCTGAAATCTGTCCCAAAACCAGCTTATGGAGGAAGGCGTGGAGGGCACAGTCTCTCAAAGGGGCACCCTATGGGCAAAGATTAAGCTCAACACCCAAACGTTGGCATCTTTGTTACACTTTCTTTTACTGGACCACCACATCTCAGGAAAACCAGGATCTCCTGAGGGCCCACTCCTCAGGAAAACCAAGATCTCCTCAACCCCCACACCTCAGGAAAACCAGGATCTCCTGAGGGCCCACACCTCAGGAAAACCAGGATCTCCTGGACCCCCACATCTCAGGAAAACACAGGATCTCCTGGACCATAATCTCAGGAAAACCAGGATCTCCTCGACCCCCACACCTCAGGAAAACTAGGATCTCCTGGACCCCCACATCTCAGGAAAACCAGGATCTCCTGAGGGCCCACACTTCAGAAAAACCAGGATCTCCGGAGGGCCCACACCTCAGGAAAACCAGGATCTCCTGAGGGCCCACACCTCAGGAAAACCAGGATCTCCTGGACCCCCACATCTCAGGAGAACCAGGATCTCCTAGACCCTACATCTCAGGAAAACCAGGATCTCCTGAGGGCCCACACCTGAGGAAAACCAGGATCTCCTGAGGGCCCACACCTCTGGAAAACCAGGATCTCCTGGACCCCCACATCTCAGGAAAAACAGGATCTCCTGAGGACCACCCCAAGATCTTATTGAGTCTAGAAGAGGTGGAGAAGTGGCCATGTGTGTGAGCACCCTTTCCTCTGAGGCTTAAGGGGCCAAGCTGCCCCTGTTACCCCCATAGACTTCAGTGGAAAGGATCAGTTATGCGTGGTCACCTTTTTTTCAGGATTCTTACTGGCCGCATGTCTCAAATGTCGGACAATGGTCAACACTAAATTTGTCTTCAATTTTCATCCAGCCCTTCATAAGGTGGAACCCTAACAAAGGTGATTTATCTTTTTATCACTGTTTTGGGGGGATATCCTTATTTATAAGGAGGATGATTGGTGCCTACATTGAAGATAATGTATTAGTAAGTTTTTATTATAAAGAGTTTTTTAAATGTTCTTTTTTTTACATGAGTTGAAATCTTTTGCAGAAAGCACGATAGGCTCAGGCTATGTTCACACACAGCCAAATCCTGCAGTAAAAACACTGCACTCAAAATGCCAATTTTGCAGTGTTTTTGACATGTTTTCTTGGCTACAGATTACATGTTCACTTTGTGTAGTAATTTTTTTTAAATCTCGTCCCTTTTGCAGTAAAAAGCAGCTTTTAGTTTACTTAAAAAAAATGAAAATGAGAAGATTTATTACAAAGTTTATCAGAGGAATCTGCTTCTTTCTCTTCCTGGAATGATCTCTGGCTTTTAATTCAGGGGTAAAATCCGTATTCAGTCAAGATCGATCTTCCCATTACTGAAATAGGAGATGACAGTTGGTGCTTGTAAGATTCTATGGAGAAAGGAAGAGTTCTCCACAAAGCCTTATGAGCACCAACTGCCATCTCCTATCTCAGTAATGGAAACATCTGTCTTCACTGAATGCAGATTTTACACCTGAATTGAGAACTTTGAGAATAAATGCCTAGTTTCTTATTTTCATGTGCATTATTGATTTATGGGAAAAAAATAAAGAAAAATAAAATGACATTTACTCTTTAAAGGGTTAATGTGAACCGATCAGGTGCTTTTGGGTAGAGGATCATCAGAGATTGGGATATTGTTATAACCCAACCCTGACTTGTACTTCTCAACAACTTTGTATCTGACTTGTTTGGAGATCTCTTTGGTCTTCATGGTGGTGTTTTGAGATCTCCTTGGTCTTCATGGTGGTGTTTGGAGATCTCCTTGGTCTTCATTGTGTTGTTTGGAGATCTCTTTGGTCTTCATAGTGGTGTTTAGAGATCTCCTTGGTCTTCATGGTGGTGTTTGGAGATCTCCTTGGTCTTCATGGTGTTGTTTGGATATCTCTTTGGTCTTCATGGTGGTGTTTGGAGATCTCCTTGGTCTTCATGGTGTTGTTTGGAGATCTCCTTGGTCTTCATGGTGGTGTTTGGAGATCTCTTTGGTCTTCATGGTGTTGTTTGGAGTTCTCTTTGGTCTTCACGGTGGTGTTTGGAGTTCTCCTTGGTCTTCACGGTGGTGTTTGGAGATCTCCTTGGTCTTCATGGTGGTGTTTGGAGATCTCCTTGGTCTTCATGGTGGTGTTTGAAGATCTCCTTGGTCTTCGTGGTGTTTGGAGATCTCCTTGGTCTTCATGGTGTTTGGAAATCTCCTTGGTCGTCATACGATATGATACACTTTAGAGATCCCGAGAGAAATTATGGATGATGTTTGGAGATCTCCTTGGTCTTCATGGTGGTTTTTGGTTAGTGATGCCTCTTGTTAATGGTGCTGCAGCCTCTGTGGCCTTTCAGAGAAGGTAAAGTGTATATACCAACAGACATGTGACACTTCGATTACACACAGGGGGATGTCCTGACACTAAGCATGTGACATATGAAGGTAATTGCTTGCACCAGAATTTTTTCATCGCAAAAGGGGTGAATACATATGCACATGTCAATTGTTAGTTATTTGATTCAATAAATTAAACTTATGCCTATATTTTTCATCTCTCTTCACCAACTTAGACTATTTAGTGCTTATGCATCACAGATAAGTCGGATTACAAAAATATTTATACACAAGCTGTAATGTCACAAAATAAGTGAAAAGCCAAGGGGGTGAATACTTTGCAAGCCCCTGTGTGTATATACATATATATATATATATATATATATATATATATATATATATATACACAGTATATATAATCTGTAGCTTTGTCGCCATAAGATGAGAGTGGCTCAGACACATTTCTTGCACAGCGGCCCTGAGCTGTCAGTGTCCGTCCCTGGACGTGTCCTTACATCAGTAAGCATTGTCGGTGCTCAGACTTTCCTTTGAGGATCTGATCCTTGTAATGAAGTTATTTGATGGTGCTCTGTGCGGATGATGGAAGTGTTTGTCTTCATGACAGAGCCACACACCAGGCCTGCCTAACATAGGCTTTATAAGATGACGGACAACTGCAGGTCACAGCAGCTGGCAGCAAAAAAAAAAAACAAGATATTTTCCAGAAATATTCAGTTTAGGACAATCAGCTGATGGGGGCCTCACACGGCCTCCATGATGGAGAGGACAGCTGCACCGCTAACAGGTGGGGGATGAGAACAGAGGAACACATGGAGGTGACCGGGGATCGGCACTGGTGAAGCTGCCGGAATCTCATTCACTACTAGTTCAGAATCCTGCATATTCTCATTGATTACATCGATTCACTCCCATCATCCCCACAGCTGCCCAAATAATCCAGGATAATGGCGTGCGATCACAAGCTGGCATTTCCAGTGATAAATGGGACCATAAGGTAACAAAGCTTTACTTACATCATTTCCTAATTTGTATGTTATGGAGAAACCTTCACAGGACATGATGGGCAGGAGGATTGTCGAGTCATAGCTCTAACCCTAGGCCCAACCTTAACTTTCGGCCTATCTCTAGCCCTAGTCCGAACCTTAACTGTAACCCTAGTTCTAACCTTCATCCTTATCATAGCTCTAACTGTAGCCCCAACCTTAACTGTAAGCCTATCTCTAGCCCTACTCCTAACCTTAACCCTAACCCAAGTTGTAACCATAATCCTAATCATAGCTCTAACCCTAGTCCCAACCTTAACTGTAAGCCTATCTCTAGCCCTACTCCTAACCTTAACCCTAACCCAAGTTCTAACCTTAATCCTAATCAAAGTTCTAACCCTAGTCTCAACCTTAATTCTAGCACTGCCACTAGCCCTAGTTTTAACCTTAACCCTAACCCTAGTTCTATCCTTCCTATCCTAGTCCCAACCTTAACTCTAGCCCTAAATCTAGTCCAAACCTTAACCACAACCCTAGTTCTAACCTTAATCCAAATCATAGCTCTAACCCTAGTCCCAACTTTAACCATAACCCTAACTCTAGTTCTAACCTTAATCCTAATTAAAGTTCTAACCCTAGTCCCAACCTTAACAGTAGCCCTGTCTCTATCCCTAGTCCTAACCTTAACCCTAACCCTAACCTAACCCTAGTTCTAACCTTCTAGCCCTAGTCCCAACCTTAACTTTAGCCCTAAATCTAGTCCTAAACTTAACCCTAACCCTGGTTCTAACTTTAATCCTAATCATAGCTCTAACCCTAGTCACAACCTTAACCATAACCCTAACTCTAGTTCTAACCTTAGTCCTAATCAAAGTTCTAACCTTAATCCCTTAACCCTAACCTTAGTTCTAACCTTAATCCTAAACATATAACTAACCCTAGTTACAACCTTAACGCTAGCCCTAGCGCTAGTTCTAGTCTTAGCCTTAACCCTAGCTGTAACCAATGATCAGAAGAACGATGAAAAATTAGGTATTTCCAACCAACAATTCATGAAATATTCAAACTTTATTGGAAAAACATAAAACCTTGGAATCTGATTCACATGTTAAAAGCTGACGCGTTTCTGGCACACACCGGAACCACTGACACCGGAACGTTATAAAGGCAGATATATAACACAAATATATATAAACCAATAAATATCCAGCAGGTAATATATAAAGAGCAAACCATAAATAGTGATATACAGGGTAAAAAAATGAAGACATGAACAAAGAAATAAAATTCAATACATTTTGGTTTTTAACCCCTTAATGACCGCTGATACACCTAAAAACGGCGGCTGCTAAGGGGCCTTAATCCCTCATTGCCGCTTTAAAACGGAAATAAAAATAAGGTAATAAAGCCCCAAAGTCTGAAAATCCCTGGAGAACATGATCAGGGCTGTTTTTTTTTTCATGTGATTTGTTGAATAACAGCGATCACATAAAAAATTTGAAATCTGGTGTAAAAATCATTTATAACAAGTCAGAGGAGAGAGAAATGATGTCCCCAGACCCCCACAGTACCTTAGTACTGGATCCGCGATCCCCTCGGCACTCCTCCTCGTCATCATGACGTAAAATGGCGGGCGCATGCGCTGTTCGCCCGCCGAGATCTGCCTGCCTGCTCCTGGCAACTGCAGGGATTTTTCTTATTGGTTGCTGACTTTTGACCACTGTGATAGACTCTATCACAGTGATCAAAAGCTCAATAATTAGTAAATAGGACAGCACTTGGGCTGTGCCTTGCTCTTCACCCCCAAAATCATCCCCTTCCTGTGTAAATCTCTAGTCAGATTGCATTTTTTTATTTTATAATTTTTATTTCTTCCATTCTTTGCCATTAGGGCTAGACTTAGGCTTAGGGTTAGGCTTAGGGGTAGGCTTAGAGTTAGGGTTTGGCTTCAAGTTAGGCTTCGGGTTAGGCTTAGGGTTAGGTTTAGGGTTAGTATTAGGCTATAAGTTGGGCTTAGGGTGAGGTTTAGGGTTAGGCTTAAGGTAGGCTTAGAGTTATGGTTAGGCTTCAAGTTAGGCTTAGGGATAGGCTTTGGGTTAGGTTTAGGGTTAGGGTTAGGCTTTAGGTTAGGCATAGGGTAAGGGTTAGGCTTTGGGTTAGGTTTAGGGTTAGGCTTTGGGTTAGCTTTAGGGTTAGGCCTTTGGTTAGCTTTAGGGTTAGGCTTTGGGTTAGGTTCAGGGTTAGGCTTTGGGTTAGATTTAGGCTTAGAGTTAGGCTTTGGGTTAGGCTTAGGGTTAGGCTTTGGGTTATGCTTAGGGCTTAGAGTTAGGCTATGGGTTAGGTTTAGGATTAGGTTTTTTTTCAAAAGTTACAAAAACGAAAATTCAGAGTTCAAAATGCTCACTATACCCCTGGATAAAATCTTTGAGGGGTGTACTTTCCAAAATGGGGTCAGTTATGGGGGGTTTCTGCTGTGTAGGCACCTTAGGAGCCCTTATTATACAGCAAGGGCATACAAAGGGTAACTTATCCATTGAAATCTAAATACGTCCCTAAAGAAACAGATTTTGTAAATTTGTTGAACAAATTAGTATTTGCTGACCAAAGTTTAACCCCTCTAACATCCTAACAAAATAGAATGCCTCCCGTAATGCCGGCTGTCTCTACCAATTTCCACCTCTGGAAGGACAAGTCATGTTCTCTACACCTTTATGAATGGTGGTAACATGTTTTATGGAAGTGGCAAATTTCTCCTCGTTGCTCTGATCACTGGCCGTGCTTCACCAATAGGATCAGAACCCATCTACCGTCATATATGGACTATACCGCCTGGTGAGCTCTTCCTTTTTTCTTTACTTTTTCCTAGCTTTAACCATAGAGTTGGAAAATGTGCGTGAAAAGTTAACATTTATTATAATGTTATTTTTTTTTTTTAATAGGGAACACTTTTTTTTTACATTTGGTACAACTCATTTAGTTATAGGAACTGGCCGCTCGCTTCTTTACTCATTGAGGTCGACGGCTGTTCGGAGGCCACAGTTCCTCCAAGAAGAAGTGGTATTAGATCATATGATAGTGGAGGTGGAATAGGGGAAGAGACAGACATTTAAAGACCCCACTAAGAATTTGCTTCCTAGGGCAACCTCTGTTGTTCTCCTCCATGCTACACCACTGGGTGCTACTATGTGGCATTCTTGTAGGTTTTGTATGCTTTATGGCCCATGTGAACATGTGTTTATGTGCTGCATGTATACCAACTTAAACCAAGCTCAATTTTTGTTTTGTTTTTTCTTTTTGCATTCTGTGCAAGCCGGGGTGTGGCCTCCCTCTCCTGAGCTGGAAATTACATTTAAAGACTTCCCCAGACTGGTGTCCATAGGTCGGGTCCCGGTCCTTTTGTCTGTTCTTAGTCACACACTGAGGTCAACTCTGACACATGGTAAGATTTTTAATATTACACAGTGTAGGACCCGTCCCAATCAGGGTCACATTGTCGACGGTGGGATGGCTTTTATGCTATTTTTGATCAAAAACAGTATTACTAAGAATCTTGAGTTATTTAAATGCACTTTTGCTTTTTACTTATTTAGTTGCAGCAGGGTTTTTGCTCATTTTGTTTCTTGTAGGTTTGGTACGCTTTATGGCCAATGTGAACATGTGTTTATCTGCTGCATGTATACCAACTTAAACCAAGCTCAATTTTTTTTTTTCTTTGTATTTTTGCATTCTGTGCTAGCCGGGGTGTGGCCTCCCTCTCCTGAGCTGGAAATCATATTTAAAGACTTCCCCAGACTGGTGTCCATAGATTGGGCCCAGTCCTATTGTCTGCCCTTATTCACACACTGAGATCAACTCTAACACATGGTAAGGTTTTAATATTAGACAGCATAGGACCGTCCCGATCAGTCACCTTGACGATGGTGGGATGGCTTTTATGCTATTTTTTTTTATCAAAAACAGTATTACTAACAACCCTGTGTTATTTAAATGCTCTTTTGCTTTTTACTTAGTTACAGCAGGGTTTTTGCTCATTTTGTTTCTTGTAGGTTTGGTATGCTTTATGGCCAATGTGAACATGCCTTTATGTGCTGCATGTATACCAACTTAAACCAAGCTCAATATTTGTGTTTCTTCTTTGTGGCATTCTGGCAATATTGGAAAACCTCTCTAGTCCTATATTTCCATTTTAGCTAACCCAGACCTTCTCAGGTTATTTCTGCTGATGCTGCACAAGTGGTAATATCATGACCATAGAGGAGGGAATGGACTGTTTTTTTGGGTTCATGGAGGTCCTAGATGGGTGGTGGGCTCAAGACCCTCGTAAGCCAGAGCAGAGAGTTGATTGAAATGCATTTATTTGCATGAGCAATGAATAATAATCTATTAATCCCAAAAGTAAAATGTGGGGGCGTCCACCAGTGATATAGCGGCACAGCATCCGGCGCTAACAAAAGCGCCACCATAACCCCATATCACACGCTGATATACATATCACATAAAATCTCCGGCCTGGAGACAAGATCTGATCGATTATTATTGCAGATTCCTATATCATATTCTCATACTCAGCAGAACACGCTCCGGACCTCCTGAGGTTTCTATTTTCTGTTCTTCGTCTTAATTACATCTATTGTTGTAGCGCCAACAACAAAAACCAAAGTCGATGACTTATGGACGTGATATATGAGAAGATGAACAGGAGGCGTCCATGTCGCAGTACGGCCGATACTCTGCGTAAATGTGGAATTTAAAGGAAAAGGAATGTAAAGATTTTAATGTAGCGATAAAATCTGTCGATTGTCCTCCAGCACATCACAGAATCAGGTACACGGAGCCTGTGCTGCAGCAAATGGTGGCTATAACACTTGCCAGGACGGAGCTGCACAACCTCCATCTGCTGCTCTACAAGCTCCAGGTGTTTGAGCTATTGTGTGGTCTGAGCTGCAGTACCCAAGAATGGCCACTACACAGTAGAGGGCACTGTACTGATCTGGTCGACTATCACAGGACCATCCCTTCTAGTTGGTCGGAGATTGAGCGCCAGATGTCATATCCCCAGTGATCTGATACATATTGAAAGACCATCAATATAAACATTTCGTACGACCCCCTTTAATGACCAAAGCAATTTTTGTCACTTTTTTCACTTATGAAATGGCTGTAAATTAATTATTTTTTTTTAATGTTTTGTTTGTATGTTATTATTATTATTATTATTATTATTATTAATATTATTGTTGGATCTCAGCAGCTCCTCCAGAGTGACCATGGGCCTCTTGGTTGCTTCTCTAATTAGTGCTCTCCTTGCTTGTGATGTCACTTTAGGTGGACGGCCATGTCTCGGTAGGTTTGCAGTTTTCCCATACTTCTTCCATTTGTGGATGATGGATTGAACAGTGCTCTGTGACATGTTCAGATCTTGGGCTAACTGAACCCTGCTTCATTTTTCTTTACAACGTTATCCCTGACCTGTCTGGTGGGCTCCTTGGTTTTCATGATGCTGTTTGATCCCTAATATTCTCAAATCTCCGAGGCCTTCACAGAACAGCTGTAGATATACTGAGAAGTAGGGTTGAGCGAAACGGATCGGACAAATTCAAAAATCGCCAACTTTCGGCAAAGTCGGGTTTCATGAAACCCAACCCGATCCTAGTGTGGGATCGGCCATGAGGTCGGCGATCTGCGCGCAAAAGTGGCGTTTCATATGATGCTTTCAGCGCCATTTTTCAGCCAATGAAGGTGGACGCAGAGTGTGGGCAGCGTGATGACATAGGTCTCGGTCCCCACCATCTTAGAGAAGGGCATTGCAGTGATTGGCTTGCTTTCTGCGGCGTCACAGGGGCTATAAAGGGGCGTGCACGCCGACCGCCATCTTACGTCTGCCGATCGTAGCATAGGGAGAGGTTGCTGCAGCTTCATCAGAAGAAGGGATATAGTTAGGGAGGGAAGATTAACCCCGAAACTGCTTGTGCTGTAGCGATTTCCACTGTCCAACACCACCTTTTCTTTGCAGGGACAGTGGAGTTTATATTTTTGTGTATCAGCTCTGTAGCTGCATTGCTGTTTGCACGCCGCTGTGCAAACCAACTGCTTTTTTAAAAGCAAAAATCCTGTTGCTCCTTTCTGCACAGTTCTCTTGTTTCTTTGTCCACACTTTTGTGTGCAGCAGTCCTTTTTATTGCTGCCATACTTGTCCTGAGATCATTGTAGGGAGATTGAAATTGTACTACAGTCCTTGTATTTTTTCATATATCTTCCAGCCACTTTCTGCCACTTACATTGTGTTGTTTTATGCGCTGGGCCTGAGTTTTGGTTCAGTCTTCCCAAAAAAGGGAGATTTAAATTCTCAACAAGTTTATATACACCTTCTACCTTGTTTTACAGTACTATATAGCGGTTGTTATTTTGGTTAGATTTTCCAAAAAATGAGGAAGTTTGGTGGAAGAGCCCGTGGGTGGTGGTTGCCAGCTGGTAATAATGGTGGGGGTGCATCTGCTGGTAGTGGCAAAAGCACAATAGCACCTAAGGCTGGAGGTCAAATTATTTTGTCCCACCTTCCCCTGCTGACACGTAGCTTGCCTGAAAAATGTCTTGCTTTTGGCCTCCTATTACTGACTTCTCCAATTCCTCCATTTGCAGCTGCTGAATGTCCACCATAGGCCATTTTTATACCTCCCTAAATAGGCTGACTCCCCCCACAGGGCTGTGGTCACTACCTGGCGAAAACACACGTGCGAGTGCCGTTTGCCTGGACAGGTGGGTGCGCCCACTCTTGGGCGACGGCACTGGCACAGGGTCCTGTTGTGAATTCTGTGGTCAAGCTCCCTCCTGTGGTCATGAGTGGTACTTCGGCTGGTTCTGTCTATGAGCTTCCTCTGGTGGATGTGAGTGGGGCTGCGGCTTCTGAGTTTCCTTCCTCAGGTGACGAGGTTAAGTCGTTAGGTGCTCTATTTAACTCCACCTAGTTCTTTGTTCCTGGCCTCCAGTCAATGTTCCAGTATTGGTCTTGCTCTCTCCTGGATCGTTCTTGTGGCCTGTCTGCCCTGCATAAGCTAAGTTCTGCTTGTGTTACATTTGTTTGCTATTTTTTCTGTCCAGCTTGCTATATTGGTTTTTCTTGCTTGCTGGAAGCTCTGAGACGCAGAGGGAGCACCTCCGTACCGTTAGTCGGTGCGGAGGGTCTTTTTGCCCCCTCTGCGTGGTTGTTTGTAGGTTTTTGTGCTGACCGCAAAGCTATCTTTCCTATCCTCGGTCTATTCAGTAAGTCGGGCCTCACTTTGCTAAAATCTATTTCATCTCTGTGTTTGTATTTTCATCTTAACTCACAGTCATTATATGTGGGGGGCTGCCTTTTCCTTTGGGGAATTTCTCTGAGGCAAGGTAGGCTTATTTTTCTATCTTCAGGCTAGCTAGTTTCTCAGGCTGTGCCCGAGGCGCCTAGGTTTTGTCAGGAGCGCTCCACGGCTACCTTTAGTGTGGTACGATAGGATTAGGGATTGCGGTCAGCAGAGTTCCCATTTCTCAGAGCTCGTCCTATGTTATTTGTAACTATCAGGTCACTTGTGGGCTCTTAACAACCAGGTCTATTGTGTTTCTGAATCACCAGTTCATAACAGTACTGGAGGCCCAAAGTACTAATGCTTCTCAATAGAGGGAAAAGAGAAGTTCTGAGACCATTTTTTTTTCTTTGCACTGTGTTTTGTCTTTCTTTTCCCCTAGACATTTGGGTGGTTCAGGACACAGGTGTAGCGATGGACATTAAAGGTCTGTCTTCTTGTGTGGATAATCTCACTGCAAGAGTACAAAAAATTCAAGACATTATGGTTCAGAAATCTATGTTAGAACCTAGAATTCCTATTCCTGAGTTATTTTCTGGAGATAGAGCTAAATTTCTGAATTTCAAAAATAATTGCAAACTGTTTCTGGCTTTGAAACCCCGTTCCTCTGGTGACCCAGTACAACAAGTTAAGATCATTATTTCTTTATTACGTGGCGACCCTCAAGACTGGGCATTTTCCCTTGCGCCAGGAGATCCTGCATTGTGTGATATTGATGCGTTTTTTCTGGCGCTCGGATTGCTTTATGATGAACCTAATTCAGTGGATCAGGCAGAGAAAAATTTGCTGGCTCTGTGTCAGGGTCAGGATGAGGTAGAGATATATTGTCAGAAGTTTAGGAAGTGGTCTGTGCTCACTCAATGGAATGAATGTGCGCTGGCAGCTATTTTCAGAAAAGGTCTCTCTGAAGCCCTTAAGGATGTCATGGTGGGATTTCCTATGCCTGCTGGTCTGAATGAGTCTATGTCTTTGGCAATTCAGATCGGTCGACGCTTGCGTGAGCGTAAAACTGTGCACCATTTGGCGGTATTATCTGAGCATGGACCTGAGCCTATGCAGTGCGATAGGACTTTGACCAGAGCTGAACGGCAAGAACACAGACGTCAGAATGGGCTGTGTTTTTACTGTGGTGATTCCACTCATGCTATCTCCGATTGTCCTAAGCGCACTAAGCGGTTCGCTAGGTTTGCCAGCATTGGTACGGTACAGTCGAAATTTCTTTTGTCCGTTACTTTGATCTGCTCTTTGTCATCCTATTCTGTCATGGCATTTGTGGATTCAGGCGCTGCCCTGAATTTGATGGACTTCGAGTATGCTAGGCGCTGTGGGTTTTTCTTGGAGCCCTTGCAGTATCCTATTCCATTGAGAGGAATTGATGCTACGCCTTTGGCCAAGAATAAGCCTCAGTATTGGACCCAGCTGACCATGTGCATGGCTCCTGCGCATCAGGAGGATATTCGCTTTTTGGTGTTGCATAATCTGCATGATGTGGTCGTGTTGGGGTTGCCATGGCTACAAGTCCATAACCCAGTATTGGATTGGAAATCAATGTCTGTGTCCAGCTGGGGTTGTCAGGGGGTACATGGTGATGTTCCATTTCTGTCTATTTCATCATCCACCCCTTCTGAGGTCCCAGAGTTCTTGTCGGATTACCGGGATGTATTTGATGAGCCCAAGTCCAGTGCCCTACCCCCGCATAGGGATTGTGATTGTGCTACCAATTTGATTCCTGGTAGTAAGTTTCCTAAAGGTTGACTGTTTAATTTGTCTGTGCCTGAGCACGCCGCTATGCGTAGTTATGTAAAGGAATCCTTGGAGAAGGGTCATATTCGCCCGTCATCGTCGCCATTGGGAGCAGGGTTCTTTTTTTGTGGCCAAGAAGGATGGTTCGCTGAGACCTTGTATTGATTACCGCCTTCTAAATAAAATCACGGTCAAATTTCAGTACCCCTTGCCGCTGCTGTCTGATTTGTTTGCTCGGATTAAGGGGGCTAGTTGGTTCACCTAGATAGATCTTCGTGGTGCGTATAATCTTGTGCGTATTAAACAGGGCGATGAATGGAAAACAGCATTTAATACGCCTGAGGGTCATTTTGAGTACCTGGTTATGCCATTCGGGCTTTCTAATGCTCCATCAGTGTTTCAGTCCTTTATGCATGACATCTTCCGAGAGTACCTGGATAAATTCCTGATTGTATACTTGGATGAAATTTTGGTCTTCTCGGATGATTGGGAGTCTCACGTGAAGCAGGTCAGAATGGTGTTCCAGGTCCTGCGTGCGAATTCTTTGTTTGTGAAGGGGTCAAAGTGTCTCTTTGGTGTTCAGAAGGTTTCATTTTTGGGTTTCATTTTTTCCCCTTCTACTATCGAGATGGACCCTGTTAAAGTTCAGGCCATTTATGATTGGACTCAGCCAACATCTCTGAAGAGTCTGCAAAAGTTCCTGGGTTTTGCTAATTTTTATCGTCGCTTCATCAATAATTTTTCTAGTGTTGCTAAACCGTTGACTGATTTAACCAAGAAGGGTGCTGATGTGGTCAATTGGTCCTCTGCTGCTGTGGAAGCTTTTCAGGAGTTGAAGCGTCGTTTTTCTTCTGCCCCTGTGTTGTGCCAACCAGATGTTTCGCTCCCGTTCCAGGTAGAGGTTGATGCTTCTGAGATTGGAGCAGGGGCTGTTTTGTCGCAAAGAAGTTCTGATGGCTCGGTGATGAAACCATGCGCCTTCTTTTCCAGGAAGTTTTCGCCTGCTGAGCGTAATTATGATGTTGGCAATCGAGAGTTGCTGACCATGAAGTGGGCATTCGAGGAGTGGCGTCATTGGCTTGAAGGAGCTAAGCATCGCGTGGTGGTCTTGACTGATCACAAGAACTTGACTTATCTCGAGTCTGCCAAACGGTTGAATCCTAGACAGGCTCGTTGGTCGCTGTTTTTCTCCCGTTTTGACTTTGTGGTTTCGTACCTTCCGGGCTCTAAAAATGTGAAGGCGGATGCCCTGTCTAGGAGTTTTGTGCCCGACTCTCCGGGTTTGTCTGAGCCGGCGGGTATTCTCAAAGAGGGGGTAATTTTGTCTGCCATCTCCCCTGATTTGCGGCGGGTGCTGCAAAAATTTCAGGCTAATAGACCTGACCGTTGCCCAGCGGAGAAACTGTTTGTCCCTGATAAATGGACGAGTAGAGTTATCTCTGAGGTTCATTGTTCGGTGTTGGCTGGTCATCCTGGAATCTTTGGTACCAGAGAGTTAGTGGCTAGATCCTTTTGGTGGCCGTCTCTGTCGCGGGATGTGCGTTCGTTTGTGCAGTCCTGTGGGATTTGTGCTCGGGCTAAGCCCTGCTGTTCTCGTGCCAGTAGGTTGCTTTTGCCCTTGCCAGTCCCGAAGAGGCCCTGGACACATATCTCTATGGATTTTATTTCGGATCTCCCCGTCTCTCAAAAAATGTCGGTCATTTGGGTTGTTTGTGATCGCTTCTCTAAGATGGTCCATTTGGTACCCTTGTCTAAATTGCCTTCCTCCTCTGATTTGGTGCCATTGTTCTTCCAGCATGTGGTTCGTTTACATGGCATTCCGGAAAACATCGTTTCTGACAGAGGTTCCCAGTTTGTTTCGGGGTTTTGGCGAGCCTTTTGTGCTAGGATGGGCATTGATTTGTCTTTTTCCTCGGCTTTCCATCCTCAGACAAATGGCCAGACTGAACGAACCAATCAGACCTTGGAAACATATCTGAGATGTTTTGTTTCTGCCGATCAGGATGATTGGGTGTTCTTTTTGCCTTTGGCTGAGTTCGCCCTTAATAATCGGGCCAGCTCGGCTACTTTGGTTTCGCCGTTTTTCTGCAATTCTGGTTTCCATCCTCGTTTCTCTTCAGGGCAGGTTGAGTCTTCGGACTGTCCTGGTGTGGATACTGTGGTGGATAGGTTGCAGCAGATTTGGACTCATGTGGTGGACAATTTGACATTGTCTCAGGAGAACGTTTCGCTAACCGCAGGCGCTGTGTGGGTCCCCGACTTCGTGTTGGGGATTTGGTTTGGTTGTCATCTCGTTATATTCCTATGAAAGTTTCCTCTCCTAAGTTTAAGCCTCGTTTCATTGGTCCGTATAGGATTTCTGAGGTTCTTAATCCTGTGTCTTTTCGTTTGACCCTTCCAGCTTCTTTTTCCATCCATAACGTATTCCATAGGTCATTGTTGCAGAGATACGTGACACCTGTGGTTCCATCCGTTGATCCTCCTGCCCCGCTGTTGGTTGAGGGGGAGTTGGAGTATATAGTGGAGAAGATTTTGGATTCTCGTATTTCGAGATGGAAACCTCAGTACCTGGTTAAGTGGAAGGGTTATGGTCAGGAAGATAATTCCTGGGTCTTTGCCTCTGATGTTCATGCCGCCGATCTGGTTCGTGCCTTTCATTTGGCTCATCCTGGTCGGCCTGGGGGCTCTGGTGAGGGTTCGGTGACCCCTCCTCAAGGGGGGGGTACTGTTGTGAATTCTGTGGTCAAGCTCCCTCCTGTGGTCATGAGTGGTACTTCGGCTGGTTCTGTCTATGAGCTTCCTCTGGTGGATGTGAGTGGGGCTGCGGCTTCTGAGTTTCCTTTCTCAGGTGACGAGGTTAAGTCGTTAGGTGCTGCTCTATTTAATTCCACCTAGTTCTTTGTTCCTGGCCTCCAGTCAATGTTCCAGTATTGGTCGTGCTCTCTCCTGGATCGTTCTTGTGGCCTGTCTGCCCTGCATAAGCTAAGTTCTGCTTGTGTTACATTTGTTTGCTATTTTTTCTGTCCAGCTTGCTATATTGGTTTTTCTTGCTTGCTGGAAGCTCTGAGACGCAGAGGGAGCACCTCCGTACCGTTAGTCAGTGCGGAGTGTCTTTTTGCCCCCTCTGCGTGGTTGTTTGTAGGTTTTTGTGCTGACCGCAAAGCTATTTTTCCTATCCTCGGTCTATTCAGTAAGTCGGGCCTCACTTTGCTAAAATCTATTTCATCTCTGTGTTTGTATTTTCATCTTAACTCACAGTCATTATATGTGGGGGGCTGCTTTTTCCTTTGGGGAATTTCTCTGAGGCAAGGTAGGCTTATTTTTCTATCTTCAGGCTAGCTAGTTTCTCAGGCTGTGCCCGAGGCGCCTAGGTTTTGTCAGGAGCGCTCCACGGCTACCTTTAGTGTGGTACGATAGGATTAGGGATTGCGGTCAGCAGAGTTCCCACGTCTCAGAGCTTGTCCTATGTTATTAGTAACTATCAGGTCACTTGTGGGCTCTTAACAACCAGGTCTATTGTGTTTCTGAATCACCAGTTCATAACAGGGTCCCTCATAGTACAATGAAGTGTCTCTGATGGTGGTTGTGCACAACCAACATCAGACACACCGTCGTAATATGAGGGGCCCTGTGCCAGTACCGCCGCCCACGAGAGAGTGTTTCCCCAAGCTAGAACAGTGCTCTACCACTTGCAATACTTACCTCTCCCTGCTCCACCACTGTGTAGTCTGTGATGTTAAATCCTTCAATGGCACTGCCAATACAAATTTGTTGAGATGATAGTTAAAATATACAGGGACCCTGGCCTCCATTTAGACCAGTTAATACTTTGCGCCTACTACCACTGTCTGCTACTCAGCAGAGGAGCCCACCCCTGTACCTAGCTATACCACCTGTTTAGTCCTGTTACCAATTTTGAACTGCATTTAGCCTACTTTCATATTTGGGCCTATATCTGTGTTTCCTCCTCATCCTGCCCATTGCCCAGCCACTGCTAGATGAGTCTGCTGGTACATTGACCCAGAACGCTACATTCCCCTTGCACTCTACACAGCCAGAATCTGACCCTGCTGAAAGTCAGGTTCCCCTTCCCGCATACTATACCACCTTACATGGGGACAAAGAGGAAGGTGCAGATGAAAGTGCAGGTTCCTTCATCACGTGAGGGGGGCAAACTCGTTGGCACTGGCAAAGGGCCCCTCATAGTATGCAAAAATGTCTCTGGCAGTGGGCGCCACCCGCCGTCAGATACACCGCCGTACTATGAGAGGCCCTGTGCCAATGCCAACGAGTTGGCCCCCCCTGCTTGCTCAGGATCACAGCACTTGCAAAGTTGAAATACTTACCTCTCCCTGCTCCACCGCCATGACGCATTCCGCGTTTCCTGGGCCCACGAAAATCTTGAGCCAGCCATACCCCCCCCCCCAACTTTAGCCAAATGTGCCCATGTTTTCAATGCCTAGCTATTATTATAAGGTAAATTAAGATTGACAAGCTTCAGTAATAAGAATTGATGTTTTTGGCATTAAAATGGGCACTGTAGGTTTTGTCCTCCACTCACTGCCGACTATGATTCCCCATTGACTTACATTGGGTTTCGTGTTTCAGTCGGCCCCCGACTTTTCGCAATAATCGTCCGATTTCACCCGACCCGACTTTTGACAAAGTCAGGTTTTGCGAAACCCGACTCGATCCGAAAAAAGTAAAAGTCGGTCAACTCTACTGAGAAGAAATCACGCCCTGGAGGATGCAGTGTACTAATTATGTGACTTCTGGAGGCGGTTGGTCACTCAGGATTTTATTTAGAGGGGGGCTGAATACTAATGCACCTCACCATTTTTAGATTTATATTTTTAAAAATATTTAGAAAACCCTGTATCATCTCCTTTACACGTCACAAATACTTACTACTTTCTATTGGAATCACATAAAATCCCACCAAAATACATTTAGGTTTTTAGGTGCAACATGAAGAAATGGGAAAAAGTTCACGGAATGCAAATATTTTTCAAAGCCCCCTGTTATATCCTGCACAATCCACACATGTCCCCTGTAACAATTTCCATATTATTACAATTTATGCCCCCATTTTTCCTGATGACTGGTGGCCATAGACTGGATTTAATGAGCCCAACGACCATGGCATATAATCCAGTGGTCAGAATTAAGCCTTAGTTATCTGCATTCTTGATGTTTTAGCCGTCGTTCTGCCCGTGCCTCGTACGCAGTCTGTAGGGGAGGTTTCTCCTGTGAATGAGCCCAGTGTCCTGCACGTTGGTTGCCAGCTGGCATCCGTTCAGAAGCGGAGCTATCAATAATCACATGCTGCACAACATCTGATAGGAAATCAACTACCGGTGTCTGGGACGCCAGCGTTCCCTCTCTGTCCTGTTTTCCCAGTTGTCTCCTCTCTCGTATAAATTGTCCATTTATAGCAAATTCCGCACCTGCCTCGATGCAAAAAACGTGCCAACTGCCCTGGCACAATACCGGCTTCATGGACTGTCACTTATGGTATCGGCATTTACTCCCTTGTACATTGTGATCATCATAAAACGGGAAAATCCGTTTAATTTACACGCAAACTTTTGTAATATTTGGGTTTAACCCCCTAGCTGTCAAGTTTTATTTTTACGTTTTTACTTTTTTTCCCTTTCTTTCCAAGAGTCATAACTTTTTTTTTTTTTCATTCTTCTGCTGACTTGATACCTTACAGAACAAGTTAAAGTTTGAATGACTCCATTCATTTTACCATATAACAGTCTGAAAAATTGGGGGAAAAAATCCAAATTCGTTGAAGTCTCCAAAAAAATGCATTTATTATCTTGTGGGTTTTTTTTTTTTCTTTTTTGTTTTTACTGCTTTCACTGTGCAGTAAAAATGATCCAGCTGAATTATTATTCTCCAGGTCAGTATAAAAGTGGTGAAAAAAAAATGCAGATATTTTTAAAAAGAAAATAGAAATTAGTTTGTGTTGCCGTTTTCCAAGACCTCTCTTATTTTTTAATTTTCCATTGATGGAGCCATGTTTATGTAGTGATTAAAGTTTTTATTAATAACATTTTTGAGGATATTTGACATTTTGATTACTTCATATTGCATTCTTATTCAGAAGACCAGCGACAAAAAAAACATTAGATCTGACATTTCGATATTTTTTGCTTTATGCCTACAGCATTTACTGTACGGTTTAAATCTACCATATAATTGTCTAAGGGTCACTTCCGTCTTTCTGCCTGTCGGATATTCATTGGTCGCGGCCTCTGTCTGTCATGGAATCCAAGTCTCTGATTGGTCGTGGCAAAACGACCACGACCATTGCCACGACCAATCAGCGACGGCCACAGTCCGGCGGCAATATGGCCGCTCCTTCCTCCCTGCAGTCAGTGCCCGCTCCGTACTCCTCTCCAGTCATCCTGTCAGCCCTCACACAGGGTTAATGCCAGCGTTACCGGAGTGCGGTGTAACGCACTTCGGTTACGCAGCTATCAACCCTGTGTGACCAACTTTTTACTATTGATGCTGCGTATGCAGCATCAATAGTAAAAAGATCTAATGTTACAAATAAGAATAATAAATAAAAAAAGGTTATTCTCACCCTCCGACGTGCACCCTGTCCTCAACAGTGCAAGCGGCAGGTTCCGGTGCTAAGGATGCTATGCGAGAAGGACCTGCCATGACGTCACGGTCATGTGACCGCGACATCATCACAGGTCCTGCGCTCATACCAACCCTGGGACCGGAAGCTGCCGCGTGCACCGCACACAGGCGCCAGGACTACAAGGAGCCCTCGGAAGGTCAGTATATGTTTATTTTTTATTTTTTAACCTGTTACATACGTCACTGGGCAATATACTACGTGACTGGGCAATATACTACGTGGCTCTGTGCTGTTTACTACGTCGCTGTGCAATATACTACGTCACTGGGCAATATACTACAAAAATTAGAGAGTTAGCTGACAGCACAACTGACACACGGATGCCCGTCCTAATTCCACTGGACCCAAGAGGAGGAGTACATACCATAAATTGAAGTGAAGGACAGCATCCAATCCAGGTGAAAAAAGTTTTTCTTTATTGTGCCAAATGCCAATGCATTTGGCACAATAAAGAAAAACTTTTTTCACCTGAATTGGATGCTGTCCTTCACTTCAATTTATGGGCAATATGCTACGTGACTGGGCAATATGCTACGTGACTGGGCAATATACTACGTGACTGGGCAATATGCTACGTGACTGGGCAATATACTACGTGGCTGGGCAATATACTACGTGGCTGGGCAATATACTACGTGGCTGGGCAATATAATATGTCGCTGGGCAATATACTATGTGGCTGGGCAATATACTATGTGGCTGGGCAATATACTACGTGGCTGGGCAATATGCTGCGTGGCTGGGCAATATAATATGTGGCTGGGCAATATACTATGTGGCTGGGCAATATAATATGTGGCTGGGCAATATACTACGTCACTGGGCAATATACTACGTAGCTGGGCAATATACTACGTGACTGGGCAATATACTACGTGACTGGGCAATATACTACGTGGCTGGGCAATATACTACGTGACTGGGCAATATACTACGTGGCTGGGCAAAATACTACGTGGCTGGGCAATATAATATGTGGCTGGGCAATATACTACGTCACTGGGCAATATACTACGTAGCTGGGCAATATACTATGTCACTGGGCAATATACTACGCGGCTGGGCAATATACTACGTGGTTGGGCAATATACTACGTGCTTGGGCAATATACTACGTGCTTGGGCAATATACTACGTGCTTGGGCAATATACTACGTGGCTGGGCAATATACTATGTGGGCTGTGCAATATACTACGTGGACATGCATATTCTAGAATACCCGATGCGGGCCATCATCTAGTGTGTCTATATTTTAATAGACAACTTTTACAATTGCAGGAATAAAGGGCATGTTTATTTTTCACTTATTTTTTTACTGTCTAATTTTTTAAGGAAGGAAAGGGGGTGATTTAATTTATTTCGTTTTCAGATATTTATAAAAAAAACAGTGGTTATTGACGTGACAGAAGAGGAGGCCGCATTGACTGATGTCGAGCAGTGATGGGAACCTTAAGAGAACGGGACTGAGGCATTAGATGGTAAAAGTCCTAATTTTTCAGAATATTGTAATTCTGGGTGAAAATAGAGCTATGGTCACTTCCGATATGAGTGTAGGGGGTCAACCCCTATTAAGAATGGAATTACACTATGACTTTAAGAGACAATGTTCTCTTCTGATTTGTGTGCACTTGGACTTGTCCTTTCTCTCCTGCACCTTGCTGTGAGTTGGTTTTGAAAAAAGAGCAGGAGTGTATCAGTTCAAGAAGTAAAGAGGGAGCCCTGTGCCTGTGAGAGACAGCCAAGACTATAAGTGTGTCCTCACAACGAGAGACTGGTAAATTAACTAACAGAGTCCACAAAGAAGATAGTGCCCAGTTACCGCAGGATCGACCACCAGGACTGGGTCACAAGGAAAGAGTCGCATAAAACAGCCAGGTAGTTCTCCCTGTGCACCTGTAACCTGAGCGAGGAAACAACACCTTGGTACCAGTAATCTCTTCTCAGCATTAAAAGTGTGAACGAGAAATGCCTGGATCCAAAAGAAGATGGATCTGTTAACTTAAAGGAGGAGCTCAACACAACAAACTCGGCTCCTATACATCAGAGCCATGCAGCAGCTACCAGAGTTTTTTATAAGCTCTACAGAACTGTGAGTGAGACACCAATGTTCAACTGTGTTAGGGTGAAGACTAGGCTTCTTTAGCTAGGGCGCTGTAGCAATTATCCCAATTGGCCCAATTATCGGAAGCAGCAGCACCACCAATAGCAGCATCACTGGCAAACAGAAGACAAGCTGCTTATGCAACAGATCCATCAACAGCAGCAGCAAAAAGTCCCACATTGACAACAGCAGCAGCAGAATGATTTCCTCACCATTTTTGAAAGGGTCGCTGAGAGGGAGAAACTCCCGCCAGAGAAATGGAAGGAAGTGCTGGCACCATACTTAACGGTGAGCCCCAGAAATCATACTATGACTTAGCCTTACAAGACGCCAAAGAATATGTGAAACTGAAAATTGAAATTATCAGGCACAATGGGTCTACCACTGGGTGCATCGCTGTGACATACCCTCTCACACTCACATGTTTGATCTTTTGTAACTGGTCAAAAAATGGTTGCAGCCAGAGTCCTCTACCCGTATGTGTTGTGAATTCTGTGGCTGAGTTCACTTCTGTGGTCACAAGTGGTATTGCAGTCTCTGGGCTTCCTCCCTCAGGTGTTTTGGTGAGCTCGTTGGCTGCCTTGCTATTTAGCTCCACCTGAGTCTGTCTTCCTTGCTCCTTGTCAATGTTCCAGTGTTGGATCTGAGCTACTGCATCTTTCCTTGGGCCTGCTGCTCTGCTAGATAAGTGCTTCTAGTTTGTTTTCTGTTTTTTTCTGTCCAGCTTGCTATTGTCTTTTGCTGGAAGCTCTGAGAAGCAAAGGGGTGCACCGCCGTGCTGTTAGTTCGGCACGGTGGGTCTTTTTGCCCCTTTGCGTGGTTTTCGTTTTAGGGTTTTTTGTAGACTGCATAGTTCTCTTTGCTATCCTCGCTCTGTCTAGAATATCGGGCCTCACTTTGCTGAATCTATTTCATTCCTACGTTTGTCTTTTCATCTTGCTAACAGTCATTATATGTGGGGGGCTGCCTATTCCTTTGGGGTATTTCTCTGAGGTAAGTCAGGCTTGTATTTCTATCTTCAGGCTAGTCAGCTCCTCAGGCAGTGCCGAGTTGCATAGGTAGTGATAGGCGCAATCCACTGCTGCTTATAGTTGTGTGAGGATAGATCAGGTACTGCAGTCTACAGAGATTCCACGTCTCAGAGCTCGTCCTATTGTTTTTGGTTATTGCCAGATCTCTGTATGTGCGCTGATTACTGCACGCTGTGTTGCCTGATTGCCGGCCATAACACGTATGCAGATGGTAGAGTAAGTGGTGATGGACCGCTCTGTGCACTCCTTTCTGAGGCCAATGCAGACTTGTGTTGCCCAGGGTGATCCCCGGAATGCCGATGACCTGGTCAGACTGGTCAAAAGGTATCAGTAGGTCGAGGGTACAATGGGGGGAACATACTTCATACTGGGGATCCTAACAGGGGGCGGAGGCCCAAATAGGATTAGAGAGTCCAAGGTCCAAAAGTGCAGGGTAGGTAATGTCGAAGGTCTCAGCTGCTGATATTGCATGATGGAAATGTCACGGCCTAGGCAATATAGACGTCTGTTGTCCCCTGACCTCCGAGCTAATGGACTGTAGCCTGGAATGCTGCTGTTCATACTATGCGTATCTGGCCTGCAGTGTGAGCTGTCCACCCAGCCAGTGGCCACGAGCTTGTCCTGTAAAGGTGAATGGATGGCAAGTGACAGTACTGCTAGACTCAAAGAGTTTGAGACCCCCGTGAGGGCCACACTTTCTCTCCAGCTGATCCCTGGGAAGAAGCTTGGCATCTTCTGCATTCACAGGGATGATAAAGACTATCCAGTGGCTAGAATGAACATTGAAAGAGCCCATGGATCTGAGTCCCATGATGTCGGTGTGGTCCAGGACTTATTGCACCCCATTATCACAGTCTGGGACTTTTGATAGTTTTGATATTTGTCGGGAAAAGGGACAGGGCTCGATTGGTAGGATAAGAAACGGGTCGCCCCTAAAGGAGCGTTACCACACCCATAGTATGACATGTATCCTTGTGGGATATGAGAAGGTAGTGTCCCCGAGGCCGACATTCCTTAGTTAGGGATTACCGGCAAAAATTTTGGGTCCACTTAACATTAACATTAAGACATACAAACTCTAAAAGAGGCATTCAATAATATAACCGTTGCAAACGGCATAGCGCAGGACACTATAGATGGAGGGTGTTTGACATGGCCCAATCACATGTCCTGGGTGGCCATCTATGGGTGGACAAAATTCAAGAACCGGTGATGCGGAGTATTGCCGGTCCTGTCTCACCTGCCAGATAACTGCCCCCACCTCTCACTTTTGAAGTTCTCTTGTGCCATTACATAGAAGTGCCGTTTGAGCGAATTGCCATGGACTAAGTTGGTCCACTGGTTTAATCTGCTCGTGGGCATCAATATATATAAGTCATCCTTGACTATATGATGTGGTACCTTGATATAGCTCCACTGGGAATGTCCCCTTCGAAAAGTATAGCCCGCGAGTTTGTCCATGCTTTTTCTGGACAGGATTGCCGAGGGAGATCCTGACCAACCAAGGAACACTATTTATGAGAAAGGTGATGAGGGAACTGGGTAAGGCCCTGCAAATTACACAACTGAAGATGTCAGTGTACCATCTCCAGATGAACAACCTTGTAGAAAGGTTCAATGAAACATTGAAGAGTATGCTTAAGAAGGTCATAGAAAGGGACGGTCGATACTGGAACTTTCTCCCACTGTATCTGTTGTTTCCTATCCAGGAGGTTCCACAAGCCTCTACCGTATTATCTCTGTTTGAACTACTGTATGGCTGACATCCACAGGGTCTCTTTGATATAGCAAAGGTAACCTGGGAACCCGAAGTCAAACCCCACCAGAGTGTCATCAAGCGCGTCACCCAGATGCAGGAGAGGATGGCGAAGGTGATGCTCATCATAAAAGGACATCTCTTCCAGGCCCAAGAGGCTCAAGCTAAGGTCTACAACCAGTCAACCAGGGTGAGGCAGTTCAGCCCCGGGAACCGAGTCCTCATGCTAATTCCCACTTTCGATATAAAATTTCTGGCCAAGTGGTAGGGGCATTTAAATAAGCTTAGGACAATAAGAGAACTAGTGTACTAATTTACTAAACAATGTATCAGGTATAGCTTTTTTTTAGGTGAACACAGTGAAGTGGTACAGTTTTGTTTTTGTCTGACCTGGTCAGGAGACCTCTTAAGCATGTTACTCACTTAAGCAGCCAGGCATCCAAATGTTCCTGAAGGTAGCGAGGATTGTACGCACCCACTTTCCCCTTTTTGTTCTATTCTATGGTTATGCATGGGGATTGGACTATTCGATACTGGAGGCTTAAAGTATATTCCTTTTATTGACCTATGACCACACTGTTATTTTATTTTCTGCCCAGGATAAACTGATAAACATATATTGTGACTGGACAATTGGACATTAGTTACCTATGAGGCTTCAAGATTTTGTGTCCTTAGGTATATGGTTGACCTTGCACTTAATCATAAAGGGTAAAATACTAGGGTTGGTAAATGCATTGAAGCATCGGATGTTGCTTGTAAAAAGCTTCCTTCAGCCCTCTAGTTTTATATCATATCCCATCTGTGTCTGCATTTTGCTTGTGATGCGAATATTGATACTTGGATTGCAGATTGATAACCGCTTACTTCGTTTGTTACTTTTATCAATAGCACCTGGCACTTCGATTACTTTTTAATGATCTATTAAAAGTTATATTTTCTTAATACAGTTTTCACCTATACCTGATACTAAGTGGCAGGGGCCATACGAAGTGGTTGAAAAGCTGTTTGACGTCAACTACAAGGTCCATCAGCCAGGGAGAAGAAGACCCCACCAGGTGTACCACATTAATCTGCTCAAGAAGGGGCGAGACAGGGAACCGGTGGAAGCTACGTGCCTGAGGGCCACTCCCGAAGGCAAGATCGAGAATGTCACGATGACTGGGACACTATCACTGGCCCAGAAACAATAGTGCCGAGATCTGCTTCAGCAAATCTGAGACCGGTTTTCAGAGTTGCCTGGATGTACAGAGGTCGTCAAGCACAAAAGTTTGATGGAACCACATATGCGGATAAATCTAAAGCATTATCGAATTCCCACAGCCAGGAGCGAGGTGATTTTAAAGAAGGTGAGGAGAATGTTGAACCTGTGCATCATTGAGGAGTCAAAGAGCATCTGGTCTAGCCCCATTGTCCTTGTGCTGAAGCCCGATGGAGAATGGCGGTTTTGTAACAATTATAGGTAACTGAATGAGGTGTCCAGATTCGATGCATATCCAATGCCCCATGTTGATGAACTCATTGAGAAGCTAGGGTCAGCCAGATACATCACTACCCTTGACCAACGATAGAGTACTGGCAAATTCTCAAGTCCCAAAGTGCCAAGGAGAAGACGTCCTTCTATACACCTGACGGTTGCTTCCAATACACCAGAATTCCTTTTGGGCTGCAGGTGCCCCAGCCACCTTAAAAAGAACCATGTACTTGATCCTAGCCACTCATAAGACGTATGCCGCAGCTTACTTGGACAATATTGTGATCTTCAGCCCGGATTGGGGAAGTCATCTGCAGAAGATCCAGGTGGTACTGGATGCGCTGAGGAAGGTGAAGTTCACCATAAACCCAAAGAAGTGTGCTATGGGGAAGGAGGAGGCAAAATGATCCTGCAAGTGAACAAAGTAGAGGCAATCCAAAATTAGCAGCAACCAGTGTTCAAGAAACAGGTTAGGGCATTTTTGGGTTTATGGGAGTTGTGGGATTCTATAGGTGGTTTATCCCAAAATTCACCATGATAACAGCACCTCAGATCAACCTTCTTAATGGCACAAAGATGTTGAGGGCCAAGTGGTCTTCTGAAGTGGAGATGGCCTTCCAAGAGTTGAAGCTTGCCCTGTGTAAACAGCCAGTCTTGGTAGCACCTGACCTCAATGAGGAATTCATGGTCCAGACAGATGCTTGAGAGGTCAAGTTGGGAGCCATGTTGTCCCAGGAAATAAGTGGTGAGGAACATCCAATTTTATATTTAAGTAGGAAACTCTCCTCCTGTGAAAATAATTATGCTATAGTGACAAAAGAATGGATGGCCATCAAAAGGGCAATTGACCCTCTGAAGTATTACATGCTAGGCCAAAAATTTAGGCTAGTATCAGACCATGCGTCCCTGAGATGGATGAGGGAAAGGAAGGGGAAGAATGCCCAGCTATCTAGAGCTCCAGGACTTCAGCTTCCATGTGAAACACAGCCTGGGAACCTACACAGTAACGCAGATGCCCTGTCTAGGCTTCCCTATTCAGTTACTGAAGGTGCCAAACCTCCCTCCGTCTATAGGCAGAGGAGGGGGTGGATATATGAGAAGGTCATTGGTAAAATATTGGAGGGGATATATGTGTCACTGAGGATGTTAGCCTCAGTGATATGAACCTGGAAAAAATGCTCCAGCACACTATGTGCCAAGAGGGGTTAATTGGCCATATTAAAGGCTGGGTTTTTGTGGACAGCTGAAGAGTGAGTGGGACACTGTTGACCATATTTCCATCCCAGGGTGTGATCAAGAAGATAAATGTGGAGCCTTTGGACTCATTTAGATGAGATCTCCAGAACTGTGCTTGTGTTAAAGAGAACTGAACCTTTTTTTTCTGAGTGGGCGTATCCTGCAGCCACACAAACTGTACTGTATGCTGTTTTGTTTTCCTATCATTCCAGAAGGGACATGTTTGTTTACCTAATTTTTCACTGGTTTATGCAGTACGCTTTAATAAACCAGTTGAAATCTTTAATGGAAAGTGTTCCTGTGACTATCTCTTTGAGCAGCAGAGTGAACCAATCTACCACTCTGCTCTCTTTATCACTGTGTAAATCTCTGCTCTCTCACTGTTAGGGTACCGTCACACTATAACATTTCGATCGCTACGACGGTACGATTCGTGACGTTCCAGCGATATCGTTACGATATCGCTGTGTCTGACACGCAGCAGCGATCAGGGATCCTGCTGAGAATCGTACGTCGTAGCAGATCGTTTAGAACTTTCTTTCATCGCTGGATCTCCCGCTGTCATCGCTAGATCGGTGTGTGTGACACCGATCTAGCGATCTAGCGATGCGATCCAGCGATGCGTTCGCTTGTAACCAGGGTAAACATCGGGTAACTAAGCGCAGGACCGCGCTTAGTTACCCGATGTTTACCCTGGTTACAAGCGTTAAACTAAAAAAAAACAAACAGCACATACTTACATTCTGGTGTCCGTCAGGTCCCTTGCCGTCTGCTTCCTGCACTCAGTGACTGCCGGCCGTAAAGTGAAAGCAGAGCACAGCGGTGACGTGCTTTCACTTTAATTTTTCGGCCGGCAGTCAGTGAGTGCGGGAAGCAGACGGCAAGGGACCTGACGGACACCAGAATGTAAGTATGTGCTGTTTGTTTTTTTTTTAGTTTAACGCTTGTAACCAGGGTAAACATCGGGTAACTAAGCGCGGTCCTGCGCTTAGTTACCCGATGTTTACCCTGGTTACCCAGGGACCTCGGCATCGTTGGTCGCTGGAGAGCTGTCTGTGTGACAGCTCCCCAGCGACCACACTACGATTTACCTACGATCACGGCCAGGTCATATCGCTGGTCGTGATCGTAGGTAAATCGTATAGTGTGACGGTACCCTAAATCTCTGCTGTCTCGATCACTGTGTAAATCTCAGCTATCTCCATCATTATGTAAATCTCTGCTCTCTCCATCACTGTGTTAATATCAGTTCTCTATATCTCTGTGTAAACCTCAGCTCTTTCTATTGTAGCTTGTGAGCCCTTGTGGGCAAGATCTTCTCTCCTTCTGTACCAGTCGGTGACTTATATTGTTTAAGATTACTGTACTTGTTTTTTATTTTGTACACCCCTTCTCACATTTAATGTGCCACAATAATAAATAATCATAATAAATAATAATAATCTCTATAACTGTGTAAATCTCAGCTCTCTCTATCTCTGTGTAAATCGCGGCTCTTTCTATCTCTGTGTAATTCTCTGCTGTCTCGATCACTGAGTAAATCTCTCTATCACTGTGTAAATCTCAGCTATTATTATTATTATTTATTATAGCGCCATTTATTCCATGGCGCTTTACATGTGAGGAGGGGTATACATAAAAACAAGTACAATAATCTTGAACAATACAAGTCATAACTGGTACAGGAGGAGAGAGGACCCTGCCCGCGAGGGCTCACAATCTACAAGGGATGGGTGAGGATACAGTAGGTGAGGATAGAGCTGGTCGTGCAGTGGTTTGGTCGATCGGTGGTTACTGCAGGTTGTAGGCTTGTCGGAAAAGGTGGGTCTTCAGGTTCTTTTTGAAGGTTTCCATGGTAGGCGAGAGTCTGAGATGTTGGGGTAGAGAGTAGGGGGGATACACGGGAGAAAGCTTGAATGCGATTGTGGGAAGAGGAGATAAGAGGGGAGTAGAGAAGGAGATCTTGTGAGGATCGGAGGTTGCGTGTAGGTAAGTACCGGGAGACGAGGTCACAGGTGTATGGAGGAGACAGGTTGTGGATGGCTTTGTATGTCATGGTTAGGGTTTTGTAGTGGAGTCTCTGGGCAATGGGGAGCCAGTGAAGGGATTGACAGAGGGGAGAGGCTGGGGAATAGCGGGGGGACAGGTGGATTAGTCGGGCAGCAGAGTTTAGAATAGATTGGAGGGGTGCGAGAGTGTTAGAGGGGAGGCCACAGAGCAGGAGGTTACAGTAGTCAAGGCGAGAGATGATGAGGGCATGGACTAGGGTTTTTGCAGATAACAAACTCCATCACTAGGTAAATCTCTGCTCTCTCCATCACTGTGTAAATATCAGTTCTCTATATCTCTGTGTAAACCTCAGCTCTTTCTATTGTAGATTGTGAGCCCTTGTGGGCAAGATCTTCTCTCCTCCTGTACCACTCGGTGACTTGTATTGTTTAAGATTACTGTACTTGTTTTTTTGCACACGTATTCTTGAGGTCCGCGGATTTTTCCGCAGCAAATTTGAGAAATCCGCAGGTAAAAGGCCAAAGCACTGATTTTATGCGGATTTTGTGTGGATTCTGCAGCGGTTTACACCTGCTCCTCTATAGGAATCCGCAGGTGTAAGGTCTTTATCTCAGTGTAAATCTCAGCTCTCTCTATCTCTGTGTAAATCTCAGCTCTCGATCTCTATCGCTCTGTAAATCTCAGCTCTCTCTATCTCTGTGTAAATCTCAGCTCTCTCTATCTCTCTGTAAATCTCAGCTCTCTCTATCTCTGTGTAAATCTCAGCTCTCTCTATCTCTGTGTAAATCTCAGTTCTCTCTATCGCTCTGTAAATCTCAGCTCTCTCTATCTCTACCTCTGTGTAAATCTCAGCTCTCTGTACCTCTGTGTAAATCTCAGCTCTCTCTATAACTGTGTAAATCTCAGTTCTCTCTATCTCTGTGGAAATCTCTGGTCTCTATCTCAGTGTAAATCTCAGCTCTCTCTATCTCTGTGTAAATCTCAGCTCTCTCTACCTCTCTGTAAACCTCAGCTCTCTCTATCTCTGTGTAAATCTCAGCTCTCTTGATCTCTATCTCTCTGTAAATCTCAGCTCTCTCCATCTCTGTGTAAATCTCTGGTCTCTCTATCTCTGTGTAAATCTCAGCTCTCTCTATATCTGTATAAATCTCAGTTCTCTCTATCTCTGTGTAAATCTCTGGTCTCTATCTCTCTGTAAATCTCTGCTCTCTCTATCTCAATGTGTAAATGCAGCGCCCCAGGGTCCTGGTAGTCGCAGTGGTATTGCTTTCCTCTTGGGGAGAGTGATGCTACATTTGGAGGCAAAGGAGGATAACTGCATCCAGGTACCACAAACATGCAACACATTTCACAATTTCTCACTCCAGACCACCAGGGGAGCTTCTGCTCCTATTTATTAGGTCACTCCCTATATATATATATATATATATATATATATATATATATATATATATATATATATATATATATATATATAACTGGTAGTCTGTAGGGAAAGTTAGCTAGTTCCAGACAGGAGTCAATTCCTGGCAGAGTTCCAGACAGGAGTTCTGTTAAAACGTTCCAGACCTGAGTCTGAGGTGGACTGAGGGTCCACGGAGCTGTGCATGCCCTCAGAGTTGCAGCTCCCAGAAAGAGACATTCAGAAGGCAGAATTGTATTGCAGCGAGCATGAAGGAAGTCAGAGCAAAGGAGAGGATACCCGAAGGGGACCAGCCCTACACAGGCTGCCTCCTTCTGAGGCGCAGAATCCCGGTGTTGTGAATTCTGTGGCAGAGCTCCCTCCTGTGGTCACAAGTGGTACTTCGGCTGATTCTCTCTGGGAGCTTCCGTTTGTGGAGGAAACTGGTACTGCTGCTTCTGAGTTTCCTTCCTCAGGTGATCTGGTGAGGTCGTTAGGTGCTTCTCTACTTAACCCCACCTAATGCTTTGATTCATGCTTCCTGTCTATGTTCCAGTGTTGGACTTGTGTTTCTCTGGATCATTCCTGTGGCCTGCTGCTCTGCATAGCTAAGTGCTTCTTTGCTATTTGTTGCTATTTTTTCGGTCCAGCTTGTCTATTTGTTTTGCTGGAAGCTCTGGGACGCAAAGGGTGTACCTCCGTGCCGTTAGTTCGGTACGGAGGGTCTTTTTGTCCCTTTGCGTGGTTTTCTTTAGGGTTTTGTGTAGACCGCAAAGTTATCTTTCCTATCCTCGTTCTGTCTAGAATATCGGGCCTCACTTTGCTGAATCCATTTCATCCCTACGTTTGTCTTTTCATCTTACTCACAGTCATTATATGTGGGGGGCTGCCTTTTCCTTTGGGGTATTTCTCTGAGGCAAGGTAGGCTTATTTTTTCTATCTTCAGGCTAGTTAGTTTCTCAGGCTGTGCCGAGTTGCATAGGGAGCTTTAGGCGCAATCCACGGCTGCCTCTAGTTGTGTTTGGAGAGGATCAGGGATTGCGGTCTGCAGAGTTCCCACGTCTCAGAGCTCGTTCTATTATTTTGGGTTATTGTCAGATCACTGTATGTGCTCTGACCTCCATGTCCATTGTGATACTGAATTGCCTTTCATAACAGTACAGGAAGCCCAAAAGTACTAATGATTCTCAATAGAGGGAAAAAAGAAGTTCTGAGACCATTTTTTTTTCTTGGCTTTGTGTTTTGTCTTTTTTTTCCCCTAGACATTTGGGTGGTTCAGTACACAGGTGTAGCGATGGACATTAGAAGTCTGTCTTCATTTGTGGATCAGCTCTCGGCAAGAGTACAAAAGATTCAAGACACTATTGATCAGAAATCTATGTTAGAACCAAGAATTCCTATTCCTGATTTGTTTTTTTGGAGATAGAACTAAGTTTCTGAGTTTCAGTTTCAAAAATAATTATAAGTTATTTCTGGCCTTGAAACCTCGTTCCTCTGGTGATCCAGTTCAACAGGTTTTGATTATTATTTCTTTTTTGCGCGGCGACCCTCAGGACTGGGCATTTTCTCTTGCGCCAGGAGATCCTGCATTAAGTAATATCCATGCGTTTTTCCTGGCGCTCGGATTGCTGTACGATGAGCCTAATTCAGTGGATCAGGCAGAAAAGAATTTGCTGGCTTTTTGTCAGGGTCAGGATGAGATAGAGGTATATTGCCAGAAATTTAGAAAATGGTCAGTGCTCACTCAATGGAATGAATCTGCGCTGGCAGCTATGTTCAGAAAGGGTCTCTCTGAAGCCCTTAAGGATGTCATGGTGGGATTTCCTATGCCTGCTGGTTTGAATGAGTCTATGTCTTTGGCTATTCAGATCGGTCGACGCTTGCGTGAGCGTAAAACTGTGCACCATTTGGCGGTATTACCTGAGCTTAAACCTGAGCCTATGCAGTGCGATAGGACTTTGACCAGAGTTGAACGGCAAGAACACAGACGTCTGAATGGTCTGTGTTTCTACTGTGGTGATTCCACTCATGCTATCTCTGATTGTCCTAAGCGCACTAAGCGGTTCGCTAGGTCTGCCACCATTGGTACGGTACAGTCAAAATTTCTTCTGTCCGTTACCTTGATCTGCTCTTTGTCATCATATTCTGTCATGGCGTTTGTGGATTCAGGCGCTGCTCTGAATTTGATGGACTTGGAATATGCTAAGCGTTGTGGGTTTTTCTTGGAGCCCTTGCAGTGTCCTATTCCATTGAGAGGTATTGATGCTACGCCTTTGGCCAAGAATAAGCCTCAATACTGGACCCAGCTGACCATGTGCATGGCTCCTGCACATCAGGAGGATATTCGCTTTCTGGTGTTGCATAATCTGCATGATGTGGTCGTGTTGGGGTTGCCATGGCTACAAGCCCATAATCCAGTATTGGATTGGAAATCCATGTCGGTGTCCAGCTGGGGTTGTCAGGGGGTACATGGTGATGTTCCATTTTTGTCAATTTCGTCATCCACCCCTTCTGAGGTTCCAGAGTTCTTGTCTGATTACCGGGATGTATTTGATGAGCCCAAGTCCGATGCCCTACCTCCGCATAGGGATTGTGATTGTGCTATCAATTTGATTCCTGGTGGTAAATTCCCAAAAGGTCGACTGTTTAATTTATCCGTGCCTGAGCACACCGCTATGCGCAGTTATGTGAAGGAATCCCTGGAGAAGGGGCATATTCGCCCGTCATCGTCGCCATTGGGAGCATGGTTTTTTTTTGTAGCCAAAAAGGATGGTTCGCTGAGACCTTGTATAGATTATCGCCTTCTTAATAAGATCACTGTTAAATTTCAGTACCCCTTGCCTTTGTTATCTGATTTGTTTGCTCGGATTAAGGGGGCTAGTTGGCTCACCAAGATTGATCTTCGTGGTGCGTATAATCTGGTGCGAATCAGGCGAGGCGATGAATGGAAAACTGCATTTAATACGCCCGAGGGTCATTTTGAGTATCTAGTGATGCCATTCGGACTTGCCAATGCTCCATCAGTGTTTCAGTCCTTTATGCATGACATCTTCCGAGAGTACCTGGATAAATTCCTGATTGTGTACTTGGATGACATTTTGATCTTCTCGGATGATTGGGAGTCTCATGTGAAACAGGTCAGAACGGTTTTTCAGGTCCTGCGTGCTAATTCTTTGTTTGTGAAGGGATCAAAGTGTCTCTTTGGTGTGCAGAAGGTTTCATTTTTGGGGTTCATCTTTTCCCCTTCTACTATCGAGATGGATCCTGTTAAGGTCCAAGCCATCCATGACTGGACTCAGCCGACATCTCTGAAAAGTCTGCAAAAGTTCCTGGGCTTTGCTAATTTTTATCGTCTCTTCATCTGCAATTTTTCTAGTATTGCCAAACCATTGACCGATTTGACCAAGAAGGGTGCTGATTTGGTCAATTGGTCTTCTGCTGCTGTGGAAGCTTTTCAAGAGTTGAAGCGTCGTTTTTCTTCTGCCCCTGTGTTGTGTCAACCTGATGTTTCTCTTCCGTTCCAGGTCGAGGTTGATGCTTCTGAGATTGGAGCAGGGGCTGTTTTGTCGCAGAGAGGTTCTGATTGTTCAGTGATGAAACCATGCGCTTTTTTTTCCAGGAAGTTTTCGCCTGCTGAGCGGAATTATGATGTGGGCAACCGAGAGTTGCTGGCCATGAAGTGAGCATTCGAGGAGTGGCGTCATTGGCTTGAAGGAGCTAAGCATCGCGTGGTGGTATTGACTGATCATAAGAACCTGACTTATCTCGAGTCTGCTAAGCGTTTGAATCCTAGACAGGCTCGTTGGTCGCTGTTTTTCGCCCGTTTTGACTTTGTGATTTCGTACCTTCCGGGCTCTAAAAATGTGAAGGCGGATGCTCTGTCTAGGAGTTTTGTGCCCGACTCTCCGGGTTTATCTGAGCTGGCGGGTATCCTCAAGGAAGGAGTAATTGTGTCTGCCATCTCCCCTGATTTGCGGCGGGTGCTGCAAAAATTTCAGGCTAATAAACCTGATCGTTGTCCAGCGGAGAAACTGTTTGTCCCGGATAGGTGGACAAATAAAGTGATCTCTGAGGTTCATTGTTCGGTGTTGGCTGGTCATCCTGGAATCTTTGGTACCAGAGAGTTAGTGGCTAGATCCTTTTGGTGGCCATCTCTGTCGCGGGATGTGCGTTCTTTTGTGCAGTCCTGTGGGATTTGTGCTCGGGCTAAGCCCTGCTGTTCTCGTGCCAGTGGGTTGCTTTTGCCCTTGCCGGTCCCGAAGAGACCTTGGACACATATCTCTATGGATTTTATTTCAGATCTTCCCGTCTCTCAAAAGATGTCAGTCATTTGGGTGGTCTGTGATCGCTTTTCTAAGATGGTCCATCTGGTACCCTTGTCCAAGTTGCCTTCCTCCTCTGATTTGGTGCCATTGTTCTTCCAGCATGTGGTTCGTTTGCATGGCATTCCAGAGAATATTGTTTCTGACAGAGGTTCCCAGTTTGTTTCGAGGTTTTGGCGAGCCTTTTGTGGTAGGATGGGCATTGACTTGTCTTTTTCCTCGGCTTTTCATCCTCAGACTAATGGCCAGACCGAACGAACCAATCAGACCTTGGAAACCTATCTGAGATGCTTTGTTTCTGCCGATCAGGATGACTGGGTGTCCTTTTTGCCTTTGGCTGAGTTCGCCCTTAATAATCGGGCCAGCTCGGCTACCTTGGTTTCGCCATTTTTCTGCAATTCTGGGTTCCATCCTCGTTTCTCTTCAGGACAGGTTGAGTCTTCGGACTGTCCTGGTGTGGATACTGTGGTGGACAGGTTGCAGCAGATTTGGACTCATGTAGTGGACAATTTGACCTTGTCCCAGGAGAAGGCTCAACGTTTCGCTAATCGCAGACACCGTGTGGGTCCCCGACTTCGTGTTGGGGATCTGGTTTGGTTATCTTCTCGTCATATTCCTATGAAGGTTTCCTCTCCGAAGTTTAAACCTCGTTTCATTGGTCCTTATAGGATTTCTGAGGTTATTAATCCTGTGTCTTTTCGTCTGACCCTCCCAGATTCTTTTTTCATACATAACGTCTTCCATAGGTCATTGTTGTGGAGATACGTGGCACCTATGGTTCCATCTGTTGACCCTCCTGCCCCGATTTTGGTGGAGGGGGAATTGGAGTATATTGTGGAGAAGATTTTGGATTCTCGTGTTTCAAGACGGAAACTCCAGTATCTGGTTAAATGGAAGGGTTATGCTCAGGAGGATAATTCCTGGGTTTTTGCCTCTGATGTCCATGCTCCCGATCTTGTTCGTGCCTTTCATGTGGCTCGTCCTGGTCGGCCTGGGGGCTCTGGTGAGGGTTCGGTGACCCCTCCTCAAGGGGGGGGTACTGTTGTGAATTCTGTGGCAGAGCTCCCTCCTGTGGTCACAAGTGGTACTTCGGCTGATTCTCTCTGGGAGCTTCCGTTTGTGGAGGAAACTGGTACTGCTGCTTCTGAGTTTCTTTCCTCAGGTGATCTGGTGAGGTCGTTAGGTGCTTCTCTACTTAACCCCACCTAATGCTTTGATTCATGCTTCCTGTCTATGTTCCAGTGTTGGACTTGTGTTTCTCTGGATCATTCCTGTGGCCTGCTGCTCTGCATAGCTAAGTGCTTCTTTGCTATTTGTTGCTATTTTTTCTGTCCAGCTTGTCTATTTGTTTTGCTGGAAGCTCTGGGACGCAAAGGGTGTACCTCCGTGCCGTTAGTTCGGTACGGAGGGTCTTTTTGTCCCTTCGCGTGGTTTTCTTTAGGGTTTTGTGTAGACCGCAAAGTTATCTTTCCTATCCTCGTTCTGTCTAGAATATCGGGCCTCACTTTGCTGAATCTATTTCATCCCTACGTTTGTCTTTTCATCTTACTCACAGTCATTATATGTGGGGGGCTGCCTTTTCCTTTGGAGTATTTCTCTGAGGCAAGGTAGGCTTATTTTTTCTATCTTCAGGCTAGTTAGTTTCTCAGGCTGTGCCGAGTTGCATAGGGAGCTTTAGGCGCAATCCACGGCTGCCTCTAGTTGTGTTTGGAGAGGATCAGGGATTGCGGTCTGCAGAGTTCCCACGTCTCAGAGCTCGTTCTATTATTTTGGGTTATTGTCAGATCACTGTATGTGCTCTGACCTCCATGTCCATTGTGATACTGAATTGCCTTTCATAACATCCCGGTAGCCGGAACACCGAGGGTGTAAGGACCTTTATGCCTTACTTCAGAGACCGGCAGGACAGCTAATGGCAAGTTACCTGTCCGCACCTACACCCAGGAGGAACGGT
Organism: Ranitomeya imitator; assembly: GCF_032444005.1. NCBI lineage: Eukaryota > Metazoa > Chordata > Amphibia > Anura > Dendrobatidae > Ranitomeya > Ranitomeya imitator. The sequence continues at coordinate 27,032,034 of NC_091282.1, forward strand.
GGCACCCGTCAGAGGCCGGGGCGTGCTAGAGTCCCTATAAACAGCCTCAAGCCACCAGTCATGCGAGTTTTGTCCTATCCGACTACGGGGGACAGAGAGAGAGACAGACCCCATATCTGTGAGACCCTTATGTAAAGCCATAGGCAGTAAGGGACTACACCACTGCAGCACAAGGGAAGGCTACTGATTTCCACCTGGACAAGGGGACTCTGGACTTGCCTCCAAACCGGCCGGACTCTGCCTGCCCTGTGATCTGGTGTCCTGGACTGTGAATGCTGAAGTCTTCAATAAAGGTAAAGAGACTGCAACCTTGTGTCCTCGTTCTTCTCTGCGCCTCTCACCATCCACCATCTACACACCGGGAAGCCCTGGGGATATACTTCACCTGTGGGAAGGAATACCATCTAGCTGCCATAACATCACCCCAGCGGACCCCTTAAAGCAGCGTCGGTCACCCTGACCGAATACCACAGGTGGCGTCACGAACACAAACTTTATCCCTTTAAAGATCTTTCCCTTTTACACAGACATCCCAGGGCCAAGGACCGGGTCAGCCACAGTGACATCCCCGTGTGAACCGAAGGACCCGGGTACCGAGTACCCCACTGCCCCATGGGGGCAATCCATAAATCTCAGCTCTCTCTATCTCTGTGTAAATCTCTGGTCTCTTGCTATCAGTGTGTAAATCTTTCACTTTGCTTTGAGTCTTGCTGCTAAGAAGTTTTCATTGATCTTTCTTCTCTGGTCGAGACCCCACCTCTGGCATTTCCTGCTATTATCTACAAAGTCTTTACTGCTCTCCTCCCTTTCTTTTACCCTGAGAAATGTTTTAGGTCTTGACAACCTGTGCCCTGGGGCCTCTGCACATGTGTGAGAATGAGCAGTTCTGTGGTCCCGCTCCTGCTAGAGGTAGCAGCTGGTTTCTTTATAGATATGGTTCATGCAAGGTGCAAGTATCCTGAGTCACTGACCAAAACACCTGATAGACCCATCGCAATAATAATAATAGTTTTTATTTCTATACCAACATATTCCGCAGCACTTTACATTACAGAGGAGACTGTACAGACAATAGAGACATTACAGAATAACACAGAACTCAACAGATACCAAAAGGTTTGAGGGCCCTGCTGCTTGCAAGCTTACAATCTATGAGGAAATAAGTGACATACAAAGGGTAAATGGTAAAAAGTGCTTGTATTGTACGGTCCGGCTATCAATATAATAAATAGGGCATTCACAAATACTGCATGAAGCGGCCACCTGCCAGTGTGTGCACAGTGCAGACACAGAGGGCCATTAAGCACATGGAGGGTGGGTGAACAGTTACTACAAGGGTCCTGATTTTGAAGAAAAAGTTTTATGGGCAAAATGTAGATAGATAAGTGAGGTGAGACAATATGCCACTCTAAAGAAATGCATTTTTAGGCCACGCTTAAAACTGTGGGTATTGGGAATTTATCAATTTTTCCTGGGTAATGCATTCCAGAGAATTGGCGCAGCATGTGAGAAGTCTTTAGAGACAGGAGTGGGAGGTTCGGATTATTGAAGAGGTTAGGTCATTAGTAGTGATGAGAGAGTATACTCGTTGCTCGGGTCTCCCAAAGCGTGCTCGGGTGATCTCTGAGTATTTGTTATTGCTCGGAGAATTAGTTTTCGTCGACTAAGCTGCATGATATATGGCTGCTAGACAGGCTGAATACATGTGAGGAATGCCTGTTTGTTAGGGAATTCCCAACATGTTTTTAGACTGTCCAGAAGAAGTAAATCATGCAGCTGAGGCAGGAAAACTAAATCTCTGAGCACATCCACATACTCGGAGATCACCCGAGCAACAATGCTACTCGCTCATCACTAGTCATTGGCAGAAAGGAGGGCACGGGCAGTGTGGTAGACTGAGACCAGTGAGGAGATGCAGTGTGGTGCTGAGCCATGGAGTGCTTTGTGGGTGAGAGAGGTATGTTTATATTGAACTCTGCAGTGGATGGGTAACCAGTGCAATGACTGGCACATGGTAGAGGCATCGGTGTAGTGGTTGGAAAGGAATATGATCCTCGCAGTTGCATTCAGCACAGATTGGATCTGAAAAGCTCCAGAGCTTTATGGATTATTCATTTTTGAGAATAACACACACCAATTTCTTTCCATAGAGGTTGTTTCCACTTAAAGGAACAATCTAGCAAAACTGATACGCTATACTTAAAAAGAGACAATCTCTTGGTTTTGACGTGGGCTGAAAACTCAGTTTCTAGTACAAAAAAGTAAAGCTGGTTTTGTAAGGGGGAAAGAAACCTGATGGCTGATCCAAATCCCCTAGATCTCCAAAAGGGGCATCCTGTAAGGACACTGCACATCAGGATATTTGATCAGAATTAAAAAAAATCCTTAATATTGTCCTACCCAGGAGACTTGAACAAATAAAGGAATGTGTGCTGCAGTAAAGCCAGGACTGGGTTAAATCCTAGCATTGAAGGTCTTAATTAGATGTACCTGACTTGCTTTGACTAAGAACCAGGAAATTGGTTCACCTTGTGTCACTCTGCTAAATGTCAGTCAGCGTTGAAAACGCAGGGAACACACTGCCTTCTAGGCCCTCATCACCCAGCGGGATAACAGAACTGGCTGCGGACCCAGAGGTCCTAGATGGTTCCAGTGAGGTTGAGGCCTTAACGTCGCTTCTGGCTACCTCTAGCCAGGAGTTCCAGGCTGCTCTGGACTCCATTGCCAGTCTAGAGACCTTGCAGAGAAGCCCATATTGGAGTCCAAAAAGGAGAAAGTATTCTGGGTCCAGGGAAGGTTGCACCGGGAAACGGTTCCAGGTAACTCCCAACAGGAGTGACTGAGGCATGACCAGCTGTTTTCCATATCAGTTTAGGGGAGAGTTGTTGCGGATAATCCTTACTGTAGTAGACTATGCTACCCGATACCTGGGGCAGTATCTCTGTCCACAATTAGGGCCGATAAGGTGGCAGATGCCCTTTTGGCCATTTTTTCACCAGTAAGATTTTCCAGGTAAATGCTTACAGACCAGGGGACTCAGTTCATGTCTCAGTTAATGGAAGCCCTCTGTAAGAAAATGCAGGTGCAGCACCTGGTATCAAATTCATATCACCACAGACCAGTGGTTTGTGTGAATGATTCAATGGCACCCTTAAGCAAATGCTTAAGATACTGGTTGAGTCTCAGGGGCACGACTAGGAGCAGTGCCTCCTACACAAGCTGTTTGCCTACAGAGAGGTATCACAGGTCTCAAAGCGGTTCTCCTCCTTCAATCTTCTGTACGGCAGACGAGTCTGAGGGCCCCTTGATCTGGTAAGAGAATCCTGGGAAGGGGAACTGAACACCCCCAAAGTGTTAATCGTAGGGTAGGTCGTGCGGCTCCGTGACAAGAAGCAGTCAATGACAAAGCTGGTGCATGAGAAAATAGAGCAGGCCCAGGCCAGTCAGAAGCTGTGGTACGAGAGCAACGCCTGGGAGCAGGTGTATGAAGGGGGTTAGAAGATGTGGGCCCTTGTCCCAATGATCCAGAACAAGCTTTAGGCTGCCTTGGAAGGTCCATACCTCGGAAATCAGCACCTCAATTGCATAAATTGCATTGTCACTATTGACCACGCCAGGAAGAGGCAGAAGGTCTTCCTTGTCAACATGATGAAAGCTCCTCATGTCCAGGAAGCTTCAGCTTTTTCTGTATGTATCCTTCCTGATGAAGGGGAGACAGAAATACTGGTGGATTTGCTGGCAGCAACCTGGGATGGAGGATCTATTTAGGACTCAGATTTCAACCCGCAGCTATCCATGGACCAGCGGTCCCATCTTCACGAGGTTTTCTGGCCTTACCTGACCACCTACATGGATGTACCAGGGTTGATCCAAAGGTCCAAAAGAGAATTGGCCTCTCCTGTAGTTCTGGTCCTGAAAAAGGACTGGACAACCCGGTTCTGCATGGACTACAGGAGGTTAAATGCCATCACAGCTCCCGATGCGTACCCAATGCCATGCATCGATAAGCTGCTGGATTGCTTAGCCAGGGCCGGTACTTTACAATCATGGACCTGAGTTGAGGATACTGGCAGATTCCTATGTCGAAGGAGGCACAAGAGAGGTCTGCCTTCATTTCCCCAATCAAACTTATGAATCCCTCGTCATGTCCTTTGGCATGAGAAATGCACCTGACACTTTCCAGTGATTAGTCAACAAGCTGCTCGAGAGACTAGAGGGGTTTGCTGTTGCTTACGAAGACGACATTGACGTCTTCAGTCTCACCTAGAAGGAACACCTGGGGCACCTGGAGCAGGTGTTCAGGCAGGTCCAGGGCAGTAGTTTAACTATAAAGCCAGGAAAGTGTCATATTTTCATGACTGGGGTGCAGTATTTCAGTCACTGAGTGGGTGGTGGAACTCTGAAACCAGAGCGAAGGAAGGTTGATGCTATCACTTCCTGGCCCACCCCCAAGACCAAGATGCAGGTGATGTCTTTCTTAGGTAAGGCAGGGTCAATAGGAAGTTTGTTCCCAACTATAGTTCCCTTGCTAAGCCTCTGATGGGCTTCACAAAAAAAGAAGTTACCGCAAACAGTCAACTGGACAGGCTGACCATGAACGGTCTTTCATGGCGCTGAAGGCTGCCCTTGTAAGTTCCCCAGTTCTGCAGGCCCCAGACTTCACGTGATGGTTTGTAGTCCAAACGAATGCCAGTTCATTTGGTCTGGGTGCTCTGCTTAGCCAGGTAAATGGGGAGGAGAAGGAGCATCCGGTGATGTTCCTCAGCTGCAAGCTCTTACCCCAGGAAGTGGCATACGCCTCTGTGGAGAAGGAGTGTCTCGCTATAGCGGGGGCCCTGCGGAAACTGCAGCCCTACCTATATTATTATTATTATTTATTATTATAGCGCCATTTATTCCATGGCGCTTTACATTTGAGACACAACTTCACCATAGTGACTGACCACAACCCACTAAGCTGGCTGCATCGGGTGGTTGGTGACAATGATAAACTACTGCGGTGGAGCTTGGCTCTACAGCAATACGATTTTACCATTCAGCCCAAGAAAGTGAGTGAACATGGCAATGTGGATGGACTGTCGAGCCAGTAGGCTGCTGAGGACATAGGCTAGAGAAATTATCTGTAAATTAGTTCCTCACACAACCTCAAAAAGGGGGAGATGTCATAGAAAATATCAAGATCTCTTAAGCCACTGTAGTGAAGGGGCATTCACCCTCCTCCTCTCTCTTTTGCAGTAGGACAAGAGCTTGCAAACTAAGCTGCCTTGAAATAACTGGATAATAGAATATAACGCACTAATCAGCTTGCTATAAAATATAAAAAAATAAATAAAAAAGGTTTTGGTATAATGAGGTAGATCGTTGTATTGGTAAATGCTAATAATAGTTGTTGCTTGTGCAAGTGGAACAATCAAATACAGAGAAAGAGATGCTGTAATAGTTACATATATATATATATATACAGTATATATGCTAATAGCAGTTTTAAGCAATTATACACCAGGGTAATACATTATGCGCTAGTCAGATAATGTAACTGACAAATAAAAGGTCAATTAATACTTGGTAAAGGGGAATAGTAGGCATAGATTTTTCCTGCTTGTGCAGCGCCCCAGGGTCCTGGTCGTTGCAGTAATATCATTCTCCTCTAGGGGGGAGTGATGTTAGGTTTGGAGGCAATGAAGGAGATCTCTTTACCAGGTACCACAAACATACAACAGTCCACCAGGGGGAGCTATGCTCCTATTTATTAGGGCAATCTACACACAAAGGTAAAACTGGTGGCCTGGAGAGGAAGTTAGGCAGTTGCTGACTGAGCTTTGCTCAGGTAGTTGGTCCCTGACAGGAGTGGGAGCCTGTCAGAGGCCTAGACAGAAGGTCACGGAGCTGCGCCTGCCCCACGTGCGGCAGTTCCTAAGAAAGGGCACGAAAAGAGAACTGTATTGTAGAGAGTGAGAAGGAGTCATAGCAAAGGAGTGGATACCAGAAGGAGTTCTGCCCTGCACAGGCTGCCTCCTTCTGAGGCGCAGGATACCGGTAGCCGGAACACCGAGGGAGCAACATTCCTGTATGCCTTGCTCCAGAGACCGGCAGGACAGCTAATTGCAAGTTACTGATCCGCCCCATACCCAGGAGGCAAGGTGGCACCCATGAGAGGCCGGGGCATGATAGAGTCCATGTAAAAAGCCTCAAGCCACCGGTCATACGGGTTTGTCCTATCCATCTGGGGGACAGAGAGAGAGATAACATCAATAACATCTACCACATCTGTGAGGACCTTATGAGAGGCTTAGCAATAAGGTACTACAACACTAAGGCGCTAGAGGAAGGCTACTGATGTCCACCTGGATAAGGGGGTCTCTGGATTTGCCTCCAAACCAGCTGCACTCTGCCTGCCCTGTGATCTGGTGCTCTGGACTGTGGATGCTGAAGCCTTCAGTAAAAGGTAAAGAGACTGCAACCTTGTGTCCTCGTTCTTCACTGCGCCTCTCACCATCCACCATCTACACACCGGGAAGCCCTGGGGACGTACTTCACCCGTGGGAAGGTATACCATCTAGCTGCCATAACATCATTCCAGCAGACCCCTAAGCAGCGTCGGTCGCCCTGACCGAATACCACAGGTGGCATCACGAACATTTCCCCTTTAAAGACCTTTCCCCTTTTTACAATGGACGTCCCGAGGGCCACGGACTCGGTCAGCCACTGTGACATCCCCCTTGAGAACCGAAGGACCTGGTACCGAGTACCCCTAGCCCTTGGGGGCGCTCCACTTGCACTTGCAGGGCCACTTTGCATAGATTTTGCTTTGTGCCCTATTATCTAGGCCCCCATTAGATTAATTATGCTAAGCTCTTGTCAGTTCACCCTCATGTGGCATCTACTATATAATTGTCTAAGGGTCACTTCGTCTGTCTGTCTGTCTGTCACAGATATTCATTGGTCGCGGCCTCTGTCTGTCATGGAAATCCAAGTCGCTGATTGGTTGCGGCAAAACAGCCATGACCAATCAGCGACGGTCACAGTCCGGAAGAAAATGGCCGCTCCTTCCTCCCCGCAGTCAGTGCCCGGTGTCCGCATACTCCCCTCTGGTCAGCGCTCACACAGGGTTAATGGCAGCGTTGACCGCAGTGTAACGCACTCGGTTAACGCTGCTATTAACCCTGTGTGACCAACTTTTTACTATTCATGCGGCCTATGCAGCATGAATAGTAAAAATATCTAATGTTAAAAATAATTTAAAAAAATAAAAAATCGTTATATACTCACTGTTTGTCAGCCCCTCGGATCCACAACAGGCCTTTCCCGCTCGCGATGCTCCGGTAACCGTCCATGCTGCGATCTCGGGAGATGATGACGTATACCGCTTTTTTTTAACAGGGATATGATGCATACTCCGTGACTGGCCAATATACTACGTGGCTGGGCAATATACTACGTGGCTGGGCAATATACTACGTGACTCGGCAATATACTACGTGGGCTGTGCAATATACTACGTGTCTGTGCTGTATACTATGTGACTGGGCAATATACTACGTGGCTGGGCAATATACTATGTGGCTGGGCAATATACTATGTGGCTGGGCAATATACTACGTGACTGGGCAATATACTATGTGGCTGGGCAATATACTATGTGGCTGGGCAATATACTATGTGGCTGGGCAATATACTACGTGACTGGGCAATATACTACGTGACTGGGCAATATACTATGTGGCTGAGCAATATACTACGTGGCTGGGCAATATACTACGTGGCTGGGCAATATACTACGTGGCTGGGAAATATACTATGTGGCTGGGCAATATACTACGTGACTGGGCAATATACTATGTGGCTGGGCAATATACTACGTGGCTGGGCAAAATACTACGTGGCTGGGCAATATACTACGTGGCGGGGCAATATACTACGTGGCTCTGTGCTGTATATTACATGACTGGGCAATATACTGCGTGGCTGGGCAATATACAACGTGGCTGGGCAATATACTATGTGGCTGGGCAATATACTACGTGGCTATGTGCTGTATACTACGTCACTGGGGCAATATACTACGTGGCTGGGCAATATACTATGTGGCTAGGCAATATACTACGTGGCTGGGCAATATACTACGTGGCTGGGCAATATACTACGTAGCTGGGCAATATACTACGTCACTGGGGCAATATACTATGTGGCTGGGCAATATACTACGTGGCTGGGCAATATACTACGTGGCTGGGCAATATACTACGTAGCTGGGCAATATACTATGTGGCTGGGCAATATACTACGTGGCTGGGCAATATACTACGTGGCTGGGCAATATACTACGTGGCTGGGCAATATACTGCGTGGCTGGGAAATATACTATGTGGCTGGGCAATATACTACGTGACTGGGCAATATACTACGTGACTGGGCAATATACTACGTGGCTGGGCAATATACTACGTGGCTGGGCAATATACTACGTGGCTCTGTGCTGTATATTACATCACTGGGCAATATACTACGTGGCTGGGCAATATACAACGTGGCTGGGCAATATACTATGTGGCTGGGCAATATACTACGTGGCTATGTGCTGTATACTACGTCACTGGGCAATATACTATGTGGCTAGGCAATATACTATGTGGCTGGGCAATATACTACGTGGCTGGGCAATATACTACGTGGCTGGGCAATATACTACGTGGCTGGGCAATATACTATGTAGCTGGGCAATATACTACGTGGACATGCATATTCTAGAATACCCGATGCGTTAGAATCGGGCCACCATCTAGTTAGGCATATTTTTCTATTAGCTTGGCCTCTTCTTGCACTTGTACATACTCTGTGGTTCAGGACACATAATACTTTAGCCAATTGTGTACCTTTATAATACATGGATTTCAAGATATCCTGAAAGCTAGGGATCTCAGAAAATGTTAACTGACCTAGCACATCTCAGAACCAGCTTCCATATGAGATCACCAAGGAGAAGTATGTGGGCGCTTAATTCATCTAATAAAAGTGAGAGTTTCGGTGTCTGTCAATGTTCATTCTGGAAGACATAGTTTGTTGTGGTTCTGTCCATTTTCCTAATCGGAGTGCTTCCTTCCATAAAGATAAGAGCCATTTCTGCAGCATCAAGTTTAGTAATTCTCTTTTGTTATTCCTTTTTATTCTATGTAATTGTATATATTGTATTTTTTCCCATTTTGTATAATCTTTGTATATTTTTTGTAAACATTGCCAACCTTTCTGGATTAAATATATAAAATTGAATAGCTCTATTCCTCTTGCTCTGTAAACCGCACCCCTGAAGCATACACTACCTGTAACGGGTGTCCAATCAGCCTTTATAAACGATTGTTGATGGCAGCTAGTAGTTCCCAGAAATGAGAAGCTGAAGTGCGTGGAGATGTGGCACCCATCACTAGTGAGATTAGATTCCCCTGGTCACAACTTTTAGGGAACTTCTTCACATTAGTTGTTCAAACCACCCAAACTCACAACTTTGATCCGCAAACTAATGGTCACCTACCAGTAGTAGCTGGGCAACCTGCGAATACTCAGATCCACCATCTCAATATGCATTACTGCTCCCATCCCCTACTAATTGTGTCTGATAAGTACAGGCCCCTATTCTCTACGACACATCTGTGCCCTTTGATAATACATTAGCAGTCAACTTAATTTTCTGCTTTTTTACACCTTATCTCTTCTGCTACTTTTAGTGCGATTATCTGATTTGTGTGTTTACTGGAAACCCCATTATTAATTTTCAGTGTCTCGAGATCACCTTGCTGGGTAAACACATTAGAAGGGTCATGTTTAACTCCAGCTGTGTCCGAAATGAATGCCCCTATGTGTTCAATGAAGATTAATGGTTGTCTCCACGATACCCAGTAAGTTTAATCCATGAATCCAATGTTTATATGAGCAGAGACACATAGGAGATGAATGGTGGCAGTCGGGGTTATTGTAGTCTGCAGCAGGTTGTGGGAGGTCCCCGCACAGAAGATGGAGAGTTCAAAAATACATAAAATAAAAGTCGTAGAAGGATCATTTTATGGCAATTTTACATCAATGATCATTGGAACGATTGTGGTCAGTCGTAGTGACCTTTTTCATACATTCAGCATAGACAGCACCAGAGGTGCCAGCGTTGCTCGTTTTCCATATTTAACCTTTAAGGAGTTTACGGTTAAATTGAAGCCTAAATCATCTCACTGAGATAAGTGGTGCATTGTTATGTCTGACAGCCACCTATCTCACCCTGCCAGATAAATAGCCCAGACATGGACAGGCTTCCATAATAGATCTTATAGGGTAATGTCAACTTTCCCCAACTTCTAAATGGCTTATGTAGGTGTGGAAAAGCTCTTTTACTACCCCATGCACCCTACCACCAAAATACACCCTACCACCAAAATACACTAAATACACCTAAATGCAGTCCACCACCTGAATTGACCTTACCACTAGAATGCTCCCCGTTACTAGAAAAAGCCATACCATCAGAATGAACCCTACCATCAGATTATATGACACCATCAGATTTTGACCTGCCAGAAGAATTCAACATACCATCAGAATGAGTCCTATCCACCAGATTTCACAACACCACCAAAACGCACCCTAGCACCAGAATGCACCCAATCACAGTAGTGCGCCTTACCACCGAAATGCGACCTACCACCAAAATGCAACCTACAACCAAAATGGACTCTACCACCAGAATGAAACCTACATTCAGAATATGACCTACCACCAAAATGTGCCCTACCATCCGAATGCGCCCTACCACTAGAATGCATCCTTCCACAATATACTGCCATAGAAAAAAGACGATCAAACACCCAGAAACTATATAATAGAAAAATGTTGCTTTATTAAATATACATAAAACAGGGTATTCAGGAAAGAACCAGGGGGAAGAATGAAAACACTCAGATCACATATGCAGCAAGAAACGGCCAGGGGTACAGGCATGTGGACCAAATAGAACTTATCAATAACTAGGTTCCAAATAAGGAGTCCTAAGAATCGCCATGGCAGGAATCAAAAAATCACAAAATACATCAAAGATGACAAATAATTACCTGCGTAGGCACAGAATATAACCACGGTCCACAGCGTGTACCCACCCCAACGCACGTTTCGGCGTAATGAGCCTTTTTTTTTCAAGGCTCATTACGCCGAAACGTGCGTTGGGGTGGGTACACGCTGTGGACCGTGGTTATATTCTGTGCCTACGCAGGTAATTATTTGTCATCTTTGATGTATTTTGTGATTTTTTGATTCCTGCCATGGCGATTCTTAGGACTCCTTATTTGGAACCTAGTTATTGATAAGTTCTATTTGGTCCACATGCCTGTACCCCTGGCCGTTTCTTGCTGCATATGTGATCTGAGTGTTTTCATTCTTCCCCCTGGTTCTTTCCTGAATACCCTGTTTTATGTATATTTAATAAAGCAACATTTTTCTATTACCGTATATAGTTTCTGGGTGTTTGATCGTCTTTTTTCTATGGCAGTATAGTTTCAGTCAGCGATTATCCCATAGTTTATCCTATATGGCCCATTACTACTTTTGATTATATTTTATGTTGTTATTACTGTTATATGGGCATGCTTCTCATGAAGTTGTGGTTCTTATCCTTCCACAATAGTGCACCCTACCTCAGAAATGTGACCTACCACCAAAATGTAATCTACGACCAAAGTGGACCTTACCACCAGAATGCGCCCTACAACCTGAATGTGCCCTAACACCAGAATGCACCGCACCACCAGAATTACCACCAGATTGCAACCAACCACCAGATTACACAACACCACCAGAGTTCATCCTACCACCAACTTATTGCACTCTACCACCAGAATGCACCGTACCACCAGAATTAAGAATAAATGTAGTGTCGTCACATTCTTCCCCATTCTTAATTAGCCAGATACGATTGGGTTCCGATCATCCTTCTCCACTTTCGGGGACAGTCCATCAGCATTTCTTTCAGCACAGGCACGAATTTAAGAGATTTCACCTTCATAAGAATGACACTTTGTATCATCCAGTTTGCTCAAAGCATATTTCATGTCTTCCTTGAGAATAAACTCCACAATCCTCATTTCATCCTTGGGTACATCAGCATAGCAGACATCTCCAGTTTCTCTCATATGATCTTTCAAATCCTGCCAACTCCCCGATGGGGAAATCCCTGAGGCAAGGACTCTGTACTCAGTTCACCAGGAAGGGGTCCGCTCCTCTTGCAGGGTCCTCAATATCCTCCGCTGGTCCCTGGCTTGACCTAGGAAATTCCACACATAATCGGAGAACCGAACTTGTATCCATTGCGTCCACACACGGCATCCTCCATATCCTGTGGATGCTCGAACCTGATGAAGGTGAAAGGTGTGGCACCACCTTCACGGCAATTCTTCAGCTCAATGGTACGGACCCATCTGTAATGATGGAAAAACTCCTCCAGCTTCTTCTCCCGCTTGAGGCTCCAAGTCTCAATGTGACCCATAACTCCTGGATTTGGGCTGCTTGGGACTGGGTATTTGATTCCAGTGTGCCGCTGGATCCTTAATTTGGCAAGCAGTTCAATTCCTCTTGGTCAACCTCATCGTCCTTCACAATGGTCTGGACATCACAAAGGATCAATTCCTGAATCAACTTTGACCGAGTGTCAGTAGCCAGGTATTTGATCCGTCAAACCTGGCACAACTCCTGTAGTCGTCGTTTCCTGTTAAAGCTGTATACCCACTCAGGTCATCTTCTCAAGGCCCACCTGGTGGGGTTGAACATGGTGGCGTTCATAAACCTGCTGTGTATCCCTCATTTATGCTCTGCCGGGTCTGTCTATCTGCCTTCCTGGTTGTGGAGCCATTTTACAGTGTCTATAAACACCAGTCCCCTAGACCTCTACAAGATCTGCCGGGCTGAATAGTATCCCCCTGCCGCCACCAAGTGTGGAGACAAGAGGGTCAGTGGGTGCCCTCGTCCGCTGGCTTGGCTGTCTTTCTAAAAACATCATGGACCACCGCTCATCCCACTAAACGACCATACTCTTTCCCCGTGGGCAGAATACCACTCAGACAACACTAGATGAGCGTAACACAATGGGGTGATACTTTATTGGATCAATAACAATAAATAACGTAGTACGGTCCCAGCAAGTACATAAGATGGTGCAAATAGCAGAGTCTCACCCTTCAGCTGTCTCTCCGGGAATTAGAACATTTGTGACTTTGGGGCTTCCAGGGCTAACTACCCCAACCAGTGGCATCCCGCTTTTGGTGGGCACCTAGAAAGGGGAGGAAAAGTTCAGACTCATATGAACAACGGCTCATGTCTCTGGGCCTACTGAATAATATGTCTGGCATAATTAAGAATAAGTGTCCTACCACCAGAATGCACCCTACCACCAGAATGGACCCTACCACCAGAATGCACCCTACCACCAGAATGGACCCTACCACCAGAATGGACCCTACCACCAGAATACTCCCTACCACCAGAATACTTCCTACCACCAGAATGCAACTTACCACCAGAATGCACCCTATCACCAGAATGATGGCTGAGTGTATTTTGGTGGTAGAGTGCATTCTGGTGGTAGGGAGCATTCTGGTGGTAAGTTGCATTCTGGTGGTAGGGAGTATTCTCATGGTAGGGTGCATGGAGTACTAAACGAGATTTTCTACACCTACTTATGCCATTCAAAACTTTGGGAAAGTTGACACCACCCTATAGAATCTATGATGGAAGCGTGTCCACCATACCCTCAGAAAGCTTCCTACCACCAGAATATACACTTACTCTCTGACACCCTAAAGTTCATCAAGGTAATTGGAAAATTATTCCCATGGGCAAATGTGCTAATTTATTAATACATTCACCACTGCTTGGGGTATTTTCCTGTTGACCTCCTTTGCACTGGAATACTATTTTTCCAGGAGGGGTCCTAGAGCCGAACTATACATTATGTACATTATGATTGTGACAGGTTGAGTGGTGGTCACCCATAGTGGCTCTGTGTCATTTCCATGATCCCTCCTTACATTTCTACATAGAAATCAGAGATAAAATTCACGACTTTGCAGGAAACATTTCACATGAAGACATCTGAGCTGTAATTAATGTTCTGTTAAATTATAATCACTGGACATAATGTAACTTCTATGCATCTGTCAGGAGAAACATCTGCTCCTCTGATGATGGAACAGCCTGGTCATCGCTTCCAGCCAATGCTGCAGTGATGGTAATCTTCAGAGACTTCTTATGTAAGAACATCTCTGGGGGGAGATAAGGATCTGCGATAATTACACGACCTCCCAAACTGAGGAAGATGATGGCCTCCTGGAATATCTCTGATTTCCAATCAGTTATTCCAGGGCAGAAGACGTAATCCAATGATTAGATGAAGCTGCCAGACCATCGGCTGCTAATATGGCGGACATTGCAGAATGCTGACCACCACAGCATTTAGAGACCGGTCAGTAAGAATGCAATATTTCCTATCATGGTAAATGATGATGTGTCACCTTCTGATCATGGAGTCCACCATTGAGCCTTAGAATGGAGGGGCCACAGCACTGTTAATTTTGGAGACCCCTCAGGTTCTACCTGCTAGATCAAAGCCATCGTTCCCCGAATGTTTTAATAGCACTAGTGTGGGGTAACTATAGCATAACTACTTCTAAGTAAACGCAAATAAAATGTGTTTTTTTAAGGAAAAAGTTTGAGGTTTACTTTTTAACCAAGCACAATTTTTCAAAATTAACCAGTGTCACTTTATGTGCTAATAACTCTGGAGTTTCTACATATCCCAGTGATTCTGAGATTGATTTTTTGTGACAGGTGGTAAATGACATTTCCAGTATGTCTATCTTACATCAGGATCATTTTTGAAATGTCTTTTCATTTTGTTAGGAAGTTAGTGTTAGGCTCAAAAGGTTAGGTGGATCCTGAAACCCCAAAGCCTGGGTAGGAAAACGGGCCTCATGCATGGGTACAGTAAATGGATGAAGCATGCAGGACACAGATAACTGGGATACTGGAAATCACAAGCAAACAGAAGACATCCAGGAGATCCAAGACAGGCAGCGGAGATGCTAAAAACTGCAGGCAGGCAGGCAGGAGACCTACAGGAGACTACGGACAGGCAGCTGGTATGACGGAAACCGCAGGAGAGCAGGAGATGTCAAGGAGATCAAGGACAGGCAGACACGATGCTGAAAACTGCAGGCTGGCAGATGATGTCCTGGAGACCATGAACAGGCAGGCAGTATGCTGGAATCCGCAGGCAGGCAGATGACGTCCAGGAGACTAAAGACAGACAGCTGAAAAGCTGAAAGCACAGGCAGGCAGGAGACATCCAGGGGACTGCAGACTTTCAGCAGAGCAGGTCACGGCGCATGGAGAAGCTCAGAAGCTCTAAATTCTTAGTACCAAACATATGTGTCTTGGTAGGGAGCACGCTGGGCTACTTGCAAAGCCCAACGTGAAGCACAAGAAAGTTCAGTGGACCAGGGTGTACGGTGCAGAGCCCAGACCCCGGAACAGGTGTGTAAAAGTTAAAATTTTAGCAGCAATTTTTCATTTTTTTCAATGTCAATTACAAACAAATTCTTTTTATGGTCCTATTGAGTTTTGAAGTTACTTTGTGGAGCCTATATCTGAGAAAAATCCCAAATGTGATATCATTTTAAAAACAACACCCCTTGAAGTAAACAAAACTGCTCTCGGGATATGTATTAAGCCTTCATGGGCTTCAGAGCAATTAATGCAAAGTGGCATGAAAAAAATAAAAATTACATCATTATATTATATTATTTGGCTTCGGGATGCCATGGCAACCACCAGGACCACATCTCTTCTGATTGCAGGGGCTGATGGTATTAAAGCGGGAGATCCTCCTTACGTAAACCATCTAGATGACAATGTTGCTATTGACAGCAGCTTATAGGGGGTAAATACCCACAGTCGGTGCTTACACTGATCATGGCCAATGCTGACATTCTATAGGAGAGAGGACACTGCACATGAGACCTGACACTGTACAGGAGAGAGGACCCTGCACATAAGAGCTGACACTGTACAGGAGAGAGGACCCTGCACATAAGAGCTGACACTCTACAGGAGAGAGGTCCCTGCACGTAAGAGCTGACACTATACAGGAGAGAGGACCCTGCACATAAGAGCTGACACTCTACAGGAGAGAGGACCCTGCACATAAGAGCTGACACTCTACAGGAGAGAGGTCCCTGCACGTAAGAGCTGACACTATACAGGAGAGAGGACCCTGCACATAAGAGCTGACACTCTACAGGAGAGAGGACCCTGCACATAAGAGCTGACACTCTACAGGAGAGAGGACCCTGCACATAAGAGCTGACACTCTACAGGAAAGAGGACCCTGCACATAAGAGCTGACACTGTACAGGAGAGAGGACCCTGCACATAAGAGCTGACACTCTATAGGAGAGAGGACACTGCACATGAGACCTGACACTGTACAGGAGAGAGGACCCTGCACATAAGAGCTGACACTGTACAGGAGAGAGGACCCTGCACGTAAGAGCTGACACTCTACAGGAGAGAGGTCCCTGCACGTAAGAGCTGACACTATACAGGAGAAAGGACCCTGCACATAAGAGCTGACACTCTACAGGAGAGAGGACCCTGCACATAAGAGCTGACACTCTACAGGAGAGAGGACCCTGCACATAAGAGCTGACACTCTACAGGAGAGAGGACCCTGCACATAAGAGCTGACACTCTACAGGAGAGAGGACCCTGCACATAAGAGCTGACACTCTACCGGAGAGAGGACCCTGCACATAAGAGCTGACACTCTACAGGAGAGAGGACCCTGCATATAAGAGGTGACACTCTACAGGAGAGAGAGGACCCTGCACATAAGAGCTGACAATCTACAGGAAAGAGGACCCTGCACATAAGACCTGACACTGTACAGGAGCGAGGACCCTGCACATAAGAGCTGGCACTCTACAGGAGAGAGGACCCTGTTATGACCTGGTGGTCAGGACAATAATGGACCTGGTGGTTAAGAGCACACGGAATGACCTGATAGTTACTGATAATAAAGGACGAGCTCTGGGACGTGGGAACTCTGCTGACCGCAATCCCTAATCCTATCAAACACACTAGAAATAGCCGTGGATTGCGCCTAACGCTCCCTATGCAACTCGGCACAGCCTAAGAAACTAGCTAGCCCTGAAGATAGAAAAATAAAGCCTACCTTGCCTCAGAGAAATTCCCCAAAGGAAAAGACAGCCCCCCACATATAATGACTGTGAGTAAGATGAAAATACAAACACAGAGATGAAATAGATTTAGCAAAGTGAGGCCCGACTTACTGAACAGACCGAGGATAGGAAAGGTTACTTTGCGATCAGCACAAAAACCTACAAAAAGACTACGCAGAGGGCACAAAAAGACCCTCCGCACCGACTCACGGTGCGGAGGCGCTCCCTCTGCGTCCCAGAGCTTCCAGCAAGCAAGACAACAATAAAAATTGCAAGCTGGACAGAAAAATAGCAAACCAAAGAAATACAAGCAGGAACTTAGCTTATGCTGGGAAGACAGGTCACAAGAACGATCCAGGAGTGAACTGAACCAATACTGGAACATTGACAGGAGGCATGGAGCAAAGATCTAAGTGGAGTTAAATAGAGCAGCAGCTAATGAATTAACCTCGTCACCTGTGGAAGGAAACTCAGAAACACCCACCAGAGGAAGTCCATGGACAGAACCAGCCGAAGTACCATTCATGACCACAGGAGGGAGCCCGACAACAGAATTCACAACAGTACCCCCCCCTTGAGGAGAGGTCACCGAACCCTCACCAGAGCCCCCAGGTCGACCAGGATGAGCCAAATGAAAGGCACGAACCAGATCGGCAGCATGAACATCAGAGGCAAAAACCCAGGAATTATCTTCCTGACCATAACCCTTCCACTTGACCAGGTACTGGAGTTTCCGTCTCGAAACACGAGAATCCAAAATCTTCTCCACCACATACTCCAACTCCCCCTCAACCAACACCGGGGCAGGAGGATCAACGGATGGAACCACAGGCGCCACGTATCTCCGCAATAACGACCTATGGAACACATTATGGATGGCAAAATAAGCAGGAAGGGCCAAACGAAAAGACACAGGATTGATAACCTCAGAAATCTTATACGGACCAATGAAACAAGGCTTAATCTTAGGAGAGGAAACCTTCATAGGAAAATAATGAGACGACAACCAAACCAATTCCCTAACACGAAGTCGGGGACCCACACAGCGCCGGCGGTTAGCGAAACGTTGAGCCTTCTCCTGGGACAATGTCAAATTGTTCACCACATGAGTCCAAATCTGCTGCAACCTATCCACCACAGTATCCACTCCAGGACAGTCCGAAGACTCAACCTGCCCCGAAGAGAAACGAGGATGGAAACCAGAATTGCAGAAAAACGGCAAAACCAAAGTAGCCGAGCTGGCCCGATTATTAAGGGCAAACTCAGCCAACGGCAAAACGGACACCCAATCATCCTGATCAGCAGAAACAAAGCATCTCAGATATGTTTCCAAAGTTTGATTAGTTCGTTCGGTTTGGCCATTTGTCTGAGGATGGAAAGCCGAGAAAAAGACAAATCAATGCCCATCCTAGCACAAAAGGATCGACAAAACCTCGAAACAAACTGGGAACCTCTGTCAGAAACGATGTTCTCCGGGATACCATGTAAACGAACCACATGCTGGAAAAATAATGGCACCAAATCAGAGGAGGAAGGCAATTTAGACAAAGGTACCAAATGGACCATCTTAGAAAAGCGATCACAAACCACCCAAATGACCGACATCTTTTGAGAGACGGGGAGATCCGAAATAAAATCCATAGAAATATGCGTCCAGGGCCTCTTCGGGACCGGCAAGGGCAAAAGCAACCCACTGGCACAAGAACAGCAGGGCTTAGCCCGAGCACAAGTCCCACAGGACTGCACAGAAGAACGCACATCCCGTGACAAAGACGGCCACCAGAAGGATCTAGCCACCAAATCTCTGGTACCAAAGATTCCAGGATGCCCAGCCAACACTGAACAATGAATCTCAGTGATAACTCTACTAGTCCATCTATCAGGGACAAACAGTTTCTCCGCTGGGCAACGGTCAGGTCTATCAGCCTGAAATTTTTGCAGCACCCGCCGCAAATCAGGGGAGATGGCAGACAAAATTACCCCCTCTTTGAGAATACCCGCCGGCTCAGGAACACCCGGAGAGTCAGGCACAAGACTCCTTGACAGGGCATCTGTTATGGCTGGCAATCAGGCAACACAGCGTGCAGTAATCAGCGCACATACAGAGATCTGGCAATAACCAAAAACAATAGGACGAGCTCTGAGACGTGGAATCTCTGTAGACTGCAGTACCTGATCTATCCTCACACAACTATAAGCAGCAGTGGATTGCGCCTATCACTACCTATGCAACTCGGCACTGCCTGAGGAGCTGACTAGCCTGAAGATAGAAATACAAGCCTGACTTACCTCAGAGAAATACCCCAAAGGAATAGGCAGCCCCCCACATATAATGACTGTTAGCAAGATGAAAAGACAAACGTAGGAATGAAATAGATTCAGCAAAGTGAGGCCCGATATTCTAGACAGAGCGAGGATAGCAAAGAGAACTATGCAGTCTACAAAAAACCCTAAAACGAAAACCACGCAAAGGGGCAAAAAGACCCACCGTGCCGAACTAACAGCACGGCGGTGCACCCCTTTGCTTCTCAGAGCTTCCAGCAAAAGTTAATAGCAAGCTGGACAGAAAAAACAGAAAACAAACTAGAAGCACTTATCTAGCAGAGCAGCAGGCCCAAGGAAAGATGCAGTAGCTCAGATCCAACACTGGAACATTGACAAGGAGCAAGGAAGACAGACTCAGGTGGAGCTAAATAGCAAGGCAGCCAACGAGCTCACCAAAACACCTGAGGGAGGAAGCCCAGAGACTGCAATACCACTTGTGACCACAGAAGTGAACTCAGCCACAGAATTCACAACAGGCATCAGCCTTCACATTCTTAGAGCCCGGAAGGTACGAAACCACAAAATCAAAATGGGAGAAAAATAACGACCATCAAGCCTGTCTCGGATTCAACCGTTTGGCAGACTCTAGATAAGTCAAATTCTTGTGATCTGTCAAGACCACCACGCGATGCTTGGCTCCTTCCAGCCAATGACGCCACTCCTCGAATGCCCACTTCATGGCCAACAACTCACGATTACCAACATCATAGTTACGCTCAGCAGGTGAAAACTTTCTAGAAAAGAAAGCACATTGCTTCATCACCGAGCCATCAGAACTTCTTTGCGACAAAACAGCCCCTGCTCCAATCTCAGAAGCATCAACCTCAACCTGAAACTGGAGCGAAACATCTGGCTGGCACAACACAGGGGCAGAAGAAAAACAACGCTTCAACTCCTGAAAAGCCTCTACAGCCGCAGAGGACCAATTGACCACATCAGCACCTTTCTTGGTCAAATCAGTCAACGATTTAGCAATACTGGAAAAATTAGCGATGCAGTGACGATAAAAATTCGCAAAGCCCAGGAACTTCTGTAAGCTCTTCACAGATGTCGGCTGAGTCCAATCGTAAATGGCCTGAACTTTAACAGGGTCCATCTCGATAGTAGAAGGGGAAAAAATGAAACCCAAAAATGAAACCTTCTGAACTCCAAAGAGACACTTTGACCCCTTCACAAACAAGGAATTCGCACGAAGGACCTGGAACACCATTCTGACCTGCTTCACATGAGACTCCCAATCATCCGAAAAGACCAAAATATCATCCAAATACACAATCAGGAATTTATCCAGGTACTCTCGGAAGATGTCATGCATAAAGGACTGAAATACTGATGGAGCATTGGAAAGCCCGAATGGCATAACCAGGTACTCAAAATGGCCCTCGGGCGTATTAAATGCTGTTTTCCATTCATCGCCTTGTTTAATACGCACAAGATTATACGCCCCTCGAAGATCTATCTTGGTGAACCAACTAGCCCCTTTAATACGAGCAAACAAATCAGATAGCAACGGCAAAGGATACTGAAATTTGACTGTAATTTTATTAAGAAGGCGGTAATCAATACAAGGTCTCAAAGAACCATCCTTCTTGGCCACAAAAAAGAACCCTGCTCCTAACGGTGATGACGACGGGCGAATATGGCCTTTCTCCAAGGATTCCTTTACATAACTCCGCATAGCGGCGTGTTCTGGCACAGATAAATTGAACAATCGGCCCTTAGGAAACTTACTACCAGGAATCAAATTAATTGCACAATCGCAATCCCTATGAGGAGGTAGGGCACTGGCTTTGGGCTCATCAAATACATCCCGATAATCCGACTAAAACTCTGGAACTTCAGAAGGGGTGGATGACGAAATAGACAAAAATGGAACATCACCATGTACCCCCTGGCAACCCCAGCTGGACACAGACATAGATTTCCAGTCCAATACTGGATTATGAACCTGTAGCCATGGCAACCCCAAAACGATCACATCATGCAGATTATGCAACACCAGAAAGCGGATATCCTCCTGATGTGCAGGAGCCATGCACATGGTCAATTGGGTCCAGTACTGAGGCTTATTCTTGGCCAAAGGCGTAGCATCAATTCCTCTCAATGGAATAGGATACTGCAAGGGCTCCAAGAAAAAACCACAGCGCCTAGCATACTCCAAGTCCATCAAATTCAGGGCAGCGCCTGAATCCACAAATGCCATAACAGAATAGGATGACAAAGAGCAAATCAGAGTAACAGACAATAGAAATTTAGACTGTACCGTACCAATGGTGGCAGACCTAGCGAACCGCTTAGTGCGCTTAGGACAAACGGAGATAGCATGAGTGGAATCACCACAGTAAAAACATAGCCCATTCCGACGTCTGTGTTCTTGCCGTTCAGCTCTGGTCAAAGTCCTATCACACTGCATAGGCTCAGGCCCATGCTCAGATAGTACCGCCAAATGGTGCACAGCTTTACGCTCACGCAAGCGTCGATCGATCTGAATGGCCAAGGACATAGACTCATTCAGACCAGCAGGCATGGGAAACCCCACCATGACATCCTTAAGGGCTTCAGAGAGACCCTTTCTGAAGATTGCTGCCAGGGCACATTCATTCCACTGAGTGAGTACAGACCACTTCCTAAACTTCTGACAATATATTTCTACCTCATCCTGACCCTGACAGAGAGCCAGCAAGATTTTCTCTGCCTGATCCACTGAATTAGGTTCGTCATAAAGCAATCCAAGCGCCAGGAAAAACGCATCAACATCACGCAATGCCGGATCTCCTGGCGCAAGGGAAAATGCCCAGTCTTGAGGGTCACCACGTAACAAAGAAATAATGATCTTTACTTGTTGAACAGGGTCACCTGAGGAGCGAGGTTTCAAGGCAAGAAATAATTTACAATTATTTTTTAAATTCAAGAACTTAGATCTATCACCAAAAAACAAATCAGGAATTGGAATCCTAGGCTCAGACATCGGATTCTGAACCACAAAATCTTGAATGTTTTGTACCCTTGTAGTGAGATTATCCATCCAAGAGGACAGACCTTGAATGTCCATGTTTACACCAGTGTCCTGAACCACCCAGAGGTAAAGGGGAAAAAAGAGACAAAACACACTGCAAAGAAAAAAAAATGGTCTCAGAACTTCTCTTATCCCTCTATTGAGATGCATTAGTACTTTGGGCCTCCTGTACTGTTATGACCTGGTGGTCAGGACAATAATGGACCTGGTGGTTAAGAGCACACGGAATGACCTGATAGTTACTGATAATAAAGGACGAGCTCTGGGACGTGGGAACTCTGCTGACCGCAATCCCTAATCCTATCAAACACACTAGAAATAGCCGTGGATTGCGCCTAACGCTCCCTATGCAATTCGGCACAGCCTAAGAAACTAGCTAGCCCTGAAGATAGAAAAATAAAGCCTACCTTGCCTCAGAGAAATTCCCGAAAGGAAAAGGCAGCCCCCCACATATAATGACTGTGAGTAAGATGAAAATACAAACACAGAGATGAAATAGATTTAGCAAAGTGAGGCCCGACTTACTGAACAGACCGAGGATAGGAAAGGTTACTTTGCGATCAGCACAAAAACCTACAAAAAGACCACGCAGAGGGCGCAAAAAGACCCTCCACACCGACTCACGGTGCGGAGGCGCTCCCTCTGCGTCCCAGAGCGTCCAGCAAGCAAGACAACAATAAAAATTGCAAGCTGGACAGAAAAATAGCAAACCAAAGAAATACAAGCTGGAACTTAGCTTATGCTGGGAAGACAGGTCACAAGAACGATCCAGGAGTGAACTGAACCAATACTGGAACATTGACAGGAGGCATGGAGCAAAGATCTAAGTGGAGTTAAATAGAGCAGCAGCTAACGAATTAACCTCGTCACCTGTGGAAGGAAACTCAGAAACACCCACCAGAGGAAGTCCATGGACAGAACCAGCCGAAGTACCATTCATGACCACAGGAGGGAGCCCGACAACAGAATTCACAACAGGACCCTGCACATAAGAGCTGACACTCTACAAGAGAGAGGACTGTTGTGAATTCTGTGGCAGAGCTCCCTCCTGTGGTCACAAGTGGTACTTCGGCTGATTCTGTCTGTGAGCTTCCGTTGGTGGAGGAGAGTGGTACTGCGGCTTCTGAGTTTCCTTCCTCAGGTGATGTGGTGAAGTCGTTAGGTGCTGCTCTATTTAACTCCACCTGGTGCTCTGATCCTGGCCTCCAGTCAATGTTCTAGTATAGGACTTGCTTCCTCCTGGATCGTTCCTGTGGCCTGCTGCTCTGCATAGCTAAGTTGCTCTTGTGTTATTTTTTGTTTGCTGTTTTTTCTGTCCAGCTTGTTTATTTGTTTTTCTTGCTTGCTGGAAGCTCTGGGACGCAGAGGGTGTACCTCCGTGCCGTTAGTCGGTACAGAGGGTCTTTTTGCCCCCTTTGCGTGGTTGTTTGTAGGGTTTTGTGTTGACCGCAAAGTTACCTTTCCTATCCTCGCTCTGTTCAGAAAGTCGGGCCTCACTTTGCTAAATCTATTTCATCTCTACGTTTGTCTTTTCATCTTAACTCACAGTCATTATATGTGGGGGGCTGCCTTTTCCTTTGGGGTATTTCTCTGAGGCAAGGTAGGCTTATTTTCTATCTTCAGGCTAGCTAGTTTCTCAGGCTGTGCCGAGTTGCATAGGGAGCGTTAGGCGCAATCCACGGCTGCCTCTAGAGTGGTTGGAGAGGATTAGGGATTGCGGTCAGCAGAGTTCCCACGTCTCAGAGCTCGTTCTATGTTTTTTGGGTTATTGTCAGGTCACTGTATGTGCTCTGACTTCTACGTCCATTGTGGTACTGAATCATCTGTTCATAACAGTACTGGAGGCCAAAGGTACTAATGATTCCCAATAGAGGGAAAAAAGAAGTTCTGAGACCATTTTTTTTTCTTTGCACTGTGTTTTGCCTTTTTTTTCCCCCTAGACATTTGGGTGGTTCAGGACACAGGTGTGGACATGGACATTCAGGGTCTGTGCTCTTCAATGGATAATCTCGTTATAAATGTACAAAAGATTCAAGATTTGGTGGTTCAGAATCCTATGTTAGAACCAAGAATTCCTATTCCTGATTTGTTTTATGGTGATAGAGCCAAGTTTGTGAATTTCAAAAATAATTGCAAACTGTTTCTGGCCTTGAAACCTCGCTCCTCTGGTGACCCAGTTCAACAAGTTAGAATTATTATTTCTTTTTTGCGTTGCGATCCTCAAGACTGGGCATTTTCCCTTGCGCCAGGAGATCCTGCATTAAGTAATATTGATGCGTTTTTCCTGGCGCAAGGATTGCTGTACGATGAACCTAATTCGGTGGATCAGGCAGAGAAAAATTTGCTGGCTCTATGTCAGGGTCAGGATGAGATTGAGATTTACTGTCAGAAATTTAGAAGGTGGTCCGTTATCACTCAATGGAATGAAGGTGCGCTCGCAGCTATTTTCAGAAAGGGTCTCTCTGAAGCCCTTAAGGATGTCATGGTGGGATTTCCTATGCCTGCTGGTCTAAATGAGTCTATGTCTTTGGCCATTCAGATCGGTCGACGCTTGCGTGACCGTAAATCTGTGCACCATTTGGCGGTATTATCTGAACATAAACCTGAGCCTATGCAGTGCGATAGGACTTTGACCAGAGTTGAACGGCAAGAACACAGACGTCAGAATGGGCTGTGTTTCTACTGTGGTGATTCCACTCAAGCTATCTCTGATTGTCCTAAACGCACTAAGCGGTTCGCTAGGTCTGCCACCATTGGTACAGTACACTCAAAATTTCTTTTGTCCGTTACTTTGATCTGCTCTTTGTCATCTTATTCTGTCATGGCATTTGTGGATTCAGGCGCTGCTCTGAATTTGATGGACTTGGAGTATGCCAGGCGTTGTGGGTTTTTCTTGGAGCCCTTGCAGTGTCCTATTCCATTGAGAGGAATTGATGCTACGCCTTTGGCCAAAAATAAGCCTCAGTACTGGACCCAGCTGACCATGTGCATGGCTCCTGCACATCAGGAGCATGTTCGCTTTCTGGTGTTGCATAATCTGCATGATGTGGTCGTGTTGAGGTTGCCATGGCTACAGGTCCATAATCCAGTATTAGATTGGAAATCCATGTCTGTGTCCAGCTGGGGTTGTCAGGGGGTACATGGTGATGTCCCATTCCTGTCTATTTCATCATCCACCCCTTCTGAGGTCCCAGAGTTCTTGTCTGATTACCGGGATGTATTTGATGAGCCCAAGTCCGATGCCCTACCTCCGCATAGGGATTGTGATTGTGCTATCGATTTGATTCCTGGTAGTAAATTTCCAAAAGGTCGACTGTTTAATTTATCTGTACCTGAGCACGCCGCTATGCGGAGTTACGTGAAGGAGTCCTTGGAGAAGGGGCATATTCGCCCGTCATCGTCGCCATTGGGAGCGGGGTTCTTTTTTGTGGCCAAGAAGGATGGTTCGCTGAGACCTTGTATAGATTACCGCCTTCTAAATAAGATCACGGTCAAATTTCAGTACCCCTTGCCGCTGTTATCTGATTTGTTTGCTCGGATTAAGGGGGCTAGTTGGTTCACCAAGATAGATCTTCGTGGTGCATATAATCTTGTGCGTATTAAGCGAGGCGATGAATGGAAAACTGCATTTAATACGCCCGAGGGCCATTTTGAATACCTAGTTATGCCTTTCGGACTTGCCAATGCTCCATCAGTGTTTCAGTCCTTTATGCATGACATCTTCCGAGAGTACCTGGATAAATTCCTGATTGTGTACTTGGATGATATTTTGGTCTTCTCGGATGATTGGGAGTCTCACGTGAAGCAGGTCAGAACGGTGTTCCAGGTCCTGCGTGCTAATTCTTTGTTTGTGAAGGGATCAAAGTGTCTCTTTGGTGTTCAGAAAGTTTCATTTTTGGGGTTCATTTTTTCCCCTTCTACTATCGAGATGGATCCTGTTAAGGTCCAGGCCATCCATGATTGGACTCAGCCGACATCTCTGAAGAGTCTGCAAAAGTTCCTGGGCTTTGCTAATTTTTATCGTCGCTTCATCTGCAATTTTTCTAGTATTGCTAAACCATTGACCGATTTGACCAAGAAGGGTGCTGATGTGGTCAATTGGTCTTCTGCTGCTGTGGAAGCTTTTCAAGAGTTGAAGTGTCGTTTTTCTTCTGCCCCTGTGTTATGTCAGCCAGATGTTTCGCTTCCGTTCCAGGTCGAGGTTGATGCTTCTGAAATTGGAGCGGGGGCTGTTTTGTCGCAGAGAAGTTCTGATTGCTCGGTGATGAAACCATGCGCCTTCTTTTCCAGGAAGTTTTCGCCTGCTGAGCGAAATTATGATGTTGGCAATCGAGAGTTGCTGGCCATGAAGTGGGCATTCGAGGAGTGGCGTCATTGGCTTGAAGGAGCTAAGCATCGCGTGGTGGTCTTGACTGATCATAAGAACTTGACTTATCTCGAGTCTGCCAAGCGGTTGAATCCTAGACAGGCTCGCTGGTCATTGTTTTTCTCCCGTTTTGACTTTGTGGTTTCGTACCTTCCGGGCTCTAAAAATGTGAAGGCGGATGCCCTGTCTAGGAGTTTTGTGCCCGACTCTCCGGGTTTATCTGAGCCGGCGGGTATTCTCAAAGAGGGAGTAATTGTGTCTGCCATCTCCCCTGATTTGCGGCGGGTGCTGCAAAAATTTCAGGCTAATAAACCTGATCGTTGCCCAGCGGAGAAACTGTTTGTCCCTGATAGGTGGACGAATAGAGTTATCTCTGAGGTTCATTGTTCGGTGTTGGCTGGTCATCCTGGAATCTTTGGTACCAGAGAGTTAGTGGCTAGATCCTTTTGGTGGCCATCTCTGTCACGGGATGTGCGTTCTTTTGTGCAGTCCTGTGGGATTTGTGCTCGGGCTAAGCCCTGCTGTTCTCGTGCCAGTGGGTTGCTTTTGCCCTTGCCGGTCCCGAAGAGGCCTTGGACACATATCTCTATGGATTTTATTTCAGATCTTCCCGTCTCTCAAAAAATGTCAGTCATTTGGGTGGTTTGTGATCGCTTCTCTAAGATGGTCCATTTGGTACCCTTGTCTAAATTACCTTCCTCCTCTGATTTGGTGCCATTGTTCTTCCAGCATGTGGTTCGTTTACATGGCATTCCGGAGAATATCGTTTCTGACAGAGGTTCCCAGTTTGTTTCGAGGTTTTGGCGAGCCTTTTGTGCTAGGATGGGCATTGACTTGTCTTTTTCCTCGGCTTTCCATCCTCAGACTAATGGCCAGACCGAACGAACCAATCAGACCTTGGAAACATATCTGAGATGCTTTGTTTCTGCTGATCAGGATGACTGGGTGTCGTTTTTGCCTTTGGCTGAGTTCGCCCTTAATAATCGGGCCAGCTCGGCTACCTTGGTTTCGCCGTTGTTCTGCAACTCTGGGTTCCATCCTCGTTTCTCTTCAGGGCAGGTTGAGTCTTCGGACTGTCCTGGTGTGGATACTGTGGTGGACAGGTTGCAGCAGATCTGGACTCATGTAGTGGACAACTTGACCTTGTCCCAGGAGAAGGCTCAACCTGCCATTGATTTGGTGCCATTGTTCTTCCAGCATGTGGTTCGTTTACATGGCATTCCGGAGAATATCGTTTCTGACAGAGGTTCCCAGTTTGTTTCGAGGTTTTGGCGAGCCTTTTGTGCTAGGATGGGCATTGACTTGTCTTTTTCCTCGGCTTTCCATCCTCAGACTAATGGCCAGACCGAACGAACCAATCAGACCTTGGAAACATATCTGAGATGCTTTGTTTCTGCTGATCAGGATGACTGGGTGTCGTTTTTGCCTTTGGCTGAGTTCGCCCTTAATAATCGGGCCAGCTCGGCTACCTTGGTTTCGCCGTTGTTCTGCAACTCTGGGTTCCATCCTCGTTTCTCTTCAGGGCAGGTTGAGTCTTCGGACTGTCCTGGTGTGGATACTGTGGTGGACAGGTTGCAGCAGATCTGGACTCATGTAGTGGACAACTTGACCTTGTCCCAGGAGAAGGCTCAACGTTTTGCTAATCACAGATGCTGTGTGGGTCCCCGAATTCGGGTTGGGGATTTGGTTTGGTTGTCATCTCGTCATATTCCTATGAAGGTTTCCTCTCCTAAATTTAAGCCTCGTTTCATTGGTCTATATAGGATTTCTGAGGTTCTTAATCCTGTGTCTTTTCGTTTGACCCTTCCAGATTCTTTTTCCATCCATAACGTATTCCATAGGTCATTGTTGCGGAGATACGTGGCACCTATGGTTCCATCTGTTGATCCTCCTGCCCCGGTTTTGGTGGAGGGGGAGTTGGAGTATATTGTGGAGAAGATTTTGGATTCTTGTGTTTCGAGACAGAAACTCCAGTATCTGGTTAAGTGGAAGGGTTATGCTCAGGAAGATAATTCCTGGGTCTTTGCCTCTGATGTTCATGCGCCCGATCTTGTTTGTGCCTTTCATATGGCTCATCCTGGTCGTCCTGGGAGCTCTGGTGAGGGTTCGGTGACCCCTCCTCAAGGGGGGGGGTACTGTTGTGAATTCTGTGGCAGAGCTCCCTCCTGTGGTCACAAGTGGTACTTCGGCTGATTCTGTCTGTGAGCTTCCGTTGGTGGAGGAGAGTGGTACTGCGGCTTCTGAGTTTCCTTCCTCAGGTGATGTGGTGAAGTCGTTAGGTGCTGCTCTATTAACTCCACCTGGTGCTCTGATCCTGGCCTCCAGTCAATGTTCTAGTATAGGACTTGCTTCCTCCTGGATCGTTCCTGTGGCCTGCTGCTCTGCATAGCTAAGTTGCTCTTGTGTTATTTTTTTGTTTGCTGTTTTTTCTGTTCAGCTTGTTTATTTGTTTTTCTTGCTTGCTGGAAGCTCTGGGACGCAGAGGGTGTACCTCCGTGCCGTTAGTCGGTACGGAGGGTCTTTTTGCCCCCTTTGCGTGGTTGTTTGTAGGGTTTTGTGTCGACCGCAAAGTTACCTTTCCTATCCTCGCTCTGTTCAGAAAGTCGGGCCTCACTTTGCTAAATCTATTTCATCTCTACGTTTGTCTTTTCATCTTAACTCACAGTCATTATATGTGGGGGGCTGCCTTTTCCATTGGGGTATTTCTCTGATTCAAGGTAGGCTTATTTTCTATCTTCAGGCTAGCTAGTTTCTCAGGCTGTGCCGAGTTGCATAGGGAGCGTTAGGCGCAATCCACGGCTGCCTCTAGTGTGGTTGGAGAGGATTAGGGATTGCGGTCAGCAGAGTTCCCACGTCTCAGAGCTCGTTCTATGTTTTTTGGGTTATTGTCAGGTCACTGTATGTGCTCTGACTTCTACGTCCATTGTGGTACTGAATCATCTGTTCATAACAGAGGACCCTGCACATAAGAGCTGATACTCTACAGGAGAGTGGACCCTACCCATAAGAGCTGACACTCTACAGGAGAGAGGATCCTGTACATAAGAGCTGACACTCTACAGGAGAGAGGATCCTGCACATAAGAGCTGACACTCTACACGAAAGAGGACCCTGCACATAAGAGCTGACACTCTACAGGAGAGAGAGGACCTCACTGACCATAAGAGCTGACACTCTACAGGAGAGAGGACCCTGCACATAAGAGCTGACACTCTACAGGAGAGAGAGGACCCTGCACATAAGAGCTGACACTCTACAGGAGAGAGGACCCTGCACATAAAAGCTGACACTCTACAGGAGAGAGGACCCTGCACATAAGAGCTGACACTCTACAGGAGAGAGGACCCTCCACATAAGAGCTGACACTCTACAGGAGAGAGGTCCCTGCACATAAGAACTGACACTCTACAGGAGAGAGGACCCCGCACATAAGAGCTGACACTCTACAGGAGAGAGGACTCTGCACATAAGAGCTGACACTCTACAGGAGAGAGGTCACTGCACATAAGAGCTGACACTCTACAGGAGAGAGGTCCCTGCACATAAGAGCTGACACTCTACAGGAAAGAGGTCCCTGCACATAAGAGCTGACACTCTACAGGAGAGAGGACCCTGCACATAAGAGCTGACACTCTACAGGAGAGAGGTCCCTGCACATAAGAGCTGACACTGTACAGAAGAGAGGACCCTGCACATAAGAGCTGACACTCTACAGGAGAGAGGACCCTGCACATAAGAACTGACACTGTACAGGAGAGAGGACCCTGCACATAAGAACTGACACTCTACAGGAGAGAGGACCCTGCACATAAGAACTGACACTCTACAGGAGAGAGGACCCTGCACATAAGAACTGACGCTCTACAGGAGAGAGGACCCTGCACATAAGAGCTGACGCTCTACAGGAGAAAGGACCCTGCACATAAGAGCTGACGCTCTACAGGAGAGAGGACCCTGCACATAAGAACTGACACTCTACAGGAGAGAGGACCCTGCACATAAGAACTGACACTCTACAGGAGAGAGGACCCTGCACATAAGAACTGACGCTCTACAGGAGAGAGGACCCTGCACATAAGAACTGACGCTCTACAGGAGAGAGGACCCTGCACATAAGAGCTGACGCTCTACAGGAGAGAGGACCCTGCACATAAGAGCTGACGCTCTACAGGAGAGAGGACCCTGTTGTGAATTCTGTGGCTGAATTCACTCCTGTGGTCACAAGTGGTACTGCAGCTTCTGAGCTTCCTCCCTCAGGTGTTCTGGTGAGCTCGTTAACTGCTTCATTACTTAACTCCGCCTGATGCTGCTATCCTTGCTCCTTGTCAATGTTTCAGTGTTGGATCTGAGCTTCTCCTGATTGTTCCTGTGACCTGCTGCTCTGTATAGCTAAGTGCTTTTTGCTTTTTGTTGCTTTTTTTTCTGTCCAGCTTGTCTTTTGTTTTGCTGGAAGCTCTGAGACGCAAAGGGTGTACCGCCGTGCCGTTAGTTCGGCACGGTGGGTTTTTTTTTTGCCCCCTTTGCGTGGTTTTGCTTTAGGGTTTTTTGTAGACTGCAAAGTTCGCTTTACTGTCCTCGCTCTGTCCTAGAATATCGGGCCCCACTTTGCTGAATCTATTTCATCCCTACGTTTTGTCTTTTCATCTTACTCACAGTCATTATATGTGGGGGGCTGCCTTTTTCTTTGGGGAATTTCTCTGGGGCAAGTCAGGCCTATTTTTCTATCTTCAGGCTAGCTAGTTTCTTAGGCTGTGCCGAGTTGCCTAGGTAGTTGTTAGGCGCAATCCACAGCCGCTTTTAGTTGTGTTTAGGATAGGATCAGGTGTGCAGTCTACAGAGTTTCCACGTCTCAGAGCTCGTTCTTGTATTTTTGGGTATTTGTCAGATCACTGTGTGCGCTCTGATCGCTAAGCACACTGTGTTTCTGGATTGCCTTCATAACACCTGTCATTAGCAAACATAACAGTACAAGGAGCCAACTAATGATTCTCAATAGAGGGAAAGAAAAAGTTCTGACATCATTTTTTTTTTTTTTTTCTGCTCTCTGTTCACTTTTTTTTTTCCCCTAGACATTTGGGTGATTCTGGACACAGGTGTGGACATGGATATTCAGGGTCTGTGCTCTTCAATGG
The DNA here is from genome assembly GCF_032444005.1 of Ranitomeya imitator. NCBI lineage: Eukaryota > Metazoa > Chordata > Amphibia > Anura > Dendrobatidae > Ranitomeya > Ranitomeya imitator. Next base: position 27,064,134 of record NC_091282.1, read on the forward strand.
ATAATCTCGTTATAAATGTACAAAAAATTCAAGATACTATTGATCAGAAATCTATGTTAGAACCAACAATTCCTATTCCTGATTTGTTTTTTGGAGATAGAACTAAGTTTCTAAGTTTCAAAAATAATTGTAAGCTATTTCTGACCTTGAAACCTCATTCTTCTGGTAATCCTATTCAACAGGTTTTGATTATTATTTCTTTTTTGCGCGGCGACCCTCAAGACTGGGCATTTTCTCTTGCGCCAGGAGACCCTGCATTGAGTAGTGTCGATGCGTTTTTCCTGGCGCTCGGATTGCTGTACGATGAGCCTAATTCAGTGGATCAGGCTGAGAAAAATTTGCTGGCTTTGTGCCAGGGTCAGGATGATATAGAAGTATATTGTCAGAAATTTAGGAAATGGTCAGTACTCACTCAGTGGAATGAATCTGCGCTGGCAGCTTTGTTCAGAAAGGGTCTCTCTGAGGCTCTTAAGGATGTCATGGTGGGATTTCCTATGCCTGCTTGTTTGAATGAGTCTTTGTCTTTGGCCATTCAGATCGGTCGACGCTTGCGTGAGCGTAAATCTGTGCACCATTTGGCGGTACTGCCTGAGGTTAAACCTGAGCCTATGCAGTGCGATAGGACTATGACTAGAGTTGAACGGCAGGAATACAGACGTCTGAATGGTCTGTGTTTCTACTGTGGTGATTCCACTCATGCTATTTCTGATTGTCCTAAGCGCACTAAGCGGTCCGCTAGGTCTGCCGTCATTGGTACTGTACAGTCCAAATTCCTTCTGTCCATTACCTTGATATGCTCTTTGTCGTCGTTTTCTGTCATGGCGTTTGTGGATTCGGGCGCTGCCCTGAATCTGATGGATTTGGATTATGCTAAACGTTGTGGGTTTTTCTTGGAGCCTTTGCGGTGTCCTATTCCATTGAGAGGAATTGATGCTACACCTTTGGCCAAGAATAAACCTCAATACTGGGCCCAGCTGACCATGTGCATGGCTCCTGCACATCAGGAAGTTATTCGCTTTCTGGTGTTGCATAATCTGCATGATGTGGTCGTGTTGGGGTTGCCATGGCTACAAACCCATAATCCAGTATTGGATTGGAATTCCATGTCGGTATCCAGCTGGGGTTGTCAGGGGGTACATGGTGATGTTCCATTTTTGTCGATTTCATCATCCACCCCTTCTGAGGTCCCAGAGTTCTTGTCTGATTATCAGGATGTATTTGAAGAGCCCAAGTCCGATGCTCTACCTCCGCATAGGGATTGTGATTGTGCTATCAATTTGATTCCTGGTAGTAAATTCCCTAAAGGTCGATTATTTAATTTATCCGTGCCCGAACACGCCGCTATGCGCAGTTATGTGAAGGAATCCCTGGAGAAGGGACATATTCGCCCATCGTCATCACCACTGGGAGCAGGGTTCTTCTTTGTAGCCAAGAAGGATGGTTCGCTGAGACCGTGTATTGATTACCGCCTTCTTAATAAGATCACTGTTAAATTTCAGTATCCCTTGCCATTGTTATCTGACTTGTTTGCTCGGATTAAGGGGGCTAGTTGGTTCACTAAGATAGATCTTCGTGGTGCGTATAATCTGGTGAGAATCAGGCAAGGAGATGAATGGAAAACTGCATTAAATACGCCCGAGGGTCATTTTGAGTATCTAGTGATGCCGTTCGGACTTGCCAATGCTCCATCTGTGTTTCAGTCTTTTATGCATGACATCTTCCGTGAGTATCTGGATAAATTCCTGATTGTTTACTTGGATGACATTTTGATCTTCTCAGATGATTGGGAGTCTCATGTGAAGCAGGTCAGAATGGTTTTTCAGGTCCTGCGTGCTAACTCTTTGTTTGTGAAGGGATCAAAGTGTCTCTTCGGTGTGCAGAAAGTTTCATTTTTGGGGTTCATCTTTACCCCTTCTACTATCGAGATGGATCCAGTTAAGGTCCAAGCCATCCAGGATTGGATTCAGCCGACATCTCTGAAAAGTCTGCAAAAGTTCCTGGGCTTTGCTAATTTTTATCGTCGCTTCATCTGTAATTTTTCTAGCATTGCCAAACCATTGACCGATTTGACCAAGAAGGGTGCTGATTTGGTTAATTGGTCTTCTGCTGCTGTGGAAGCTTTTCAGGAGTTGAAGCGTCGTTTTTGTTCTGCCCCTGTGTTGTGTCAGCCAGATGTTTCTCTTCCGTTCCAGGTCGAGGTTGATGCTTCTGAGATTGGAGCAGGGGCGGTTTTGTCACTGAGAGGTTCTGATTGCTCAGTGATGAAACCATGTGCTTTCTTTTCCAGGAAGTTTTCGCCCGCTGAGCGTAATTATGATGTGGGCAATCGAGAGTTGCTGGCCATGAAGTGGGCATTCGAGGAGTGGCGTCATTGGCTTGAAGGAGCTAAGCATCGCGTGGTGGTATTGATTGATCATAAGAACTTGACTTATCTCGAGTCTGCCAAGCGCTTGAATCCTAGACAGGCCCGTTGGTCGTTATTTTTTGCCCGCTTCGACTTTGTGATTTCGTACCTTCCGGGCTCTAAAAATGTGAAGGCGGATGCTCTGTCTAGGAGTTTTGTGGCCGACTCTCCGGGTTTATCTGAGCCAGCGGGTATCCTCAAGGAAGGAGTCATTGTGTCTGCCATCTCCCCTGATTTGCGGCGGGTGCTGCAAAAATTTCTGGCTAATAAACCTGATCGTTGTCCAGCAGAGAAACTGTTCGTCCCTGATAGGTGGACTAATAAACTTATCTCTGAACTTCATTGTTCGGTGTTGGCTGGTCATCCTGGAATCTTTGGTACCAGAGAGTTAGTGGCTAGATCCTTCTGGTGGCCATCTCTGTCACGGGATGTAAGTACTTTTGTGCAGTCCTGTGGGATTTGTGCTAGGGCTAAGCCCTGCTGTTCTCGTGCCAGTGGGTTGCTTTTGCCCTTGCCGGTCCCAAAGAGGCCTTGGACACATATTTCGATGGATTTCATTTCTGACCTTCCCGTTTCTCAAAAGATGTCAGTCATTTGGGTGGTCTGTGATCGCTTTTCTAAAATGGTCCATCTGGTGCCCTTGGCTAAATTGCCTTCCTCCTCTGATTTGGTACCTTTGTTCTTTCAGCATGTGGTTCGGTTGCATGGCATTCCTGAGAATATTGTTTCTGACAGAGGTTCCCAGTTTGTTTCAAGGTTTTGGCGAGCCTTTTGTGGTAGGATGGGCATTGACCTATCCTTTTCCTCGGCTTTCCATCCTCAGACTAATGGCCAGACCGAACGAACCAATCAGACCTTGGAAACATATCTGAGATGTTTTGTTTCTGCAGACCAGGATGATTGGGTGTCCTTTTTGCAGTTGGCTGAGTTCGCCCTTAATAATCGGGCCAGCTCGGCTACCTTGGTTTCTCCTTTTTTTTGCAATTCTGGGTTCCATCCTCGTTTCTCTTCAGGACAGGTTGAGTCTTCGGACTGTCCTGGTGTGGATTCTGTGGTGGATAGGTTGCAGCAGATCTGGACTCAGGTAGTGGACAATTTGATCTTGTCCCAGGAGAAAGCTCAACTTTTCGCTAATCGCAGACGCCGTGTGGGTCCCCGACTTCGTGTTGGGGATCTGGTTTGGTTATCTTCTCGTCATATTCCTATGAAGGTTTCCTCTCCTAAATTTAAACCTCGTTTTATTGGTCCGTATAGGATTTCTGAGGTTCTCAATCCTGTGTCTTTTCGTTTGACCCTCCCAGACTCCTTTTCCATACATAATGTATTCCATAGGTCGTTGTTGCGGAGATACGTGGCACCTATGGTTCCATCTGTTGAGCCTCCTGCCCCGGTTTTGGTGGAGGGGGAATTGGAGTATATTGTGGAGAAGATTTTGGATTCTCGTGTTTCTAGACGGAAACTCCAGTATCTGGTTAAATGGAAGGGTTATGCTCAGGAAGATAATTCCTGGGTTTTTGCCTCTGATGTTCATGCTTCCGATCTTGTTCGTGCCTTTCATGCGGCTCATCCTGGTCGGCCTGGGGGCTCTGGTGAGGGTTCGGTGACCCCTCCTCAAGGGGGGGGGTACTGTTGTGAATTCTGTGGCTGAATTCACTCCTGTGGTCACAAGTGGTACTGCAGCTTCTGAGCTTCCTCCCTCAGGTGTTCTGGTGAGCTCGTTAACTGCTTCATTACTTAACTCCGCCTGATGCTGCTATCCTTGCTCCTTGTCAATGTTTCAGTGTTGGATCTGAGCTTCTCCTGATTGTTCCTGTGACCTGCTGCTCTGTATAGCTAAGTGCTTTTTGTTGCTTTTTTTTCTGTCCAGCTTGTCTTTTGTTTTGCTGGAAGCTCTGAGACGCAAAGGGTGTACCGCCGTACCGTTAGTTCGGCACGGTGGGTTTTTTTTTTTGCCCCCTTTGCGTGGTTTTGCTTTAGGGTTTTTTGTAGACTGCAAAGTTCGCTTTACTGTCCTCGCTCTGTCCTAGAATATCGGGCCCCACTTTGCTGAATCTATTTCATCCCTACGTTTTGTCTTTTCATCTTACTCACAGTCATTATATGTGGGGGGCTGCCTTTTCCTTTGGGGAATTTCTCTGGGGCAAGTCAGGCCTATTTTTCTATCTTCAGGCTAGCTAGTTTCTTAGGCTGTGCCGAGTTGCCTAGGTAGTTGTTAGGCGCAATCCACAGCCGCTTTTAGTTGTGTTTAGGATAGGATCAGGTGTGCAGTCTACAGAGTTTCCACGTCTCAGAGCTCGTTCTTGTATTTTTGGGTATTTGTCAGATCACTGTGTGCGCTCTGATCGCTAAGCACAATGTGTTTCTGGATTGCCTTCATAACACCTGTCATTAGCAAACATAACAGGACCCTGCATATAAGAGCTGACGCTCTACAGGAGAGAGGACCCTGCACATAAGAGCTGACACTCTACAGGAGAGAGGACCCTGCACATAAGAGCTGACACTCTACAGGAGAGAGGACCCTGCACATAAGAGCTGACACTCTACAGGAGAGAGGATCCTGCACATAAGAACTGACACTACAGGAGAGAGGACCCTGCACATAAGAACTGACACTCTATAGGAGAGAGGACCCTGCACATAAGAGCTGACACTCTACAGGAGAGAGGGCCCTGCACATAAGAACTGACACTACAGGAGAGAGGACCCTGCACATAAGAACTGACACTCTACAGGAGGGAGGACCCTGCACATAAGAGCTGACACTCTACAGGAGAGAGGACCCTGCACATAAGAGCTGACACTCTACAGGAGAGAGGGCCCTGCACATAAGAACTGACACTACAGGAGAGAGGACCCTGCACATAAGAACTGACACTCTACAGGAGAGAGGTCCCTGCACATAAGAGCTGACACTCTACAGGAGAGAGGGCCCTGCACATAAGAACTGACACTACAGGAGAGAGGACCCTGCACATAAGAACTGACACTCTACAGGAGAGAGGACCCTGCACATAAGAGCTGACACTCTACAGGAGAGAGGACCCTGCACATAAGAGCTGACACTCTATAGGAGAGAGGACCCTGCACATAAGAGCTGACACTACAGGAGAGAGGACCCTGCACATAAGAGCTGACACTCTATAGGAGAGAGGACCCTGCACATAAGAGCTGACACTCTATAGGAGAGAGGACCCTGCACATAAGAGCTGACACTCTACAGGAGAGAGGACCCTGCACATAAGAGCTGACACTCTACAGGAGAGAGGACCCTGCACATAAGAGCTGACACTACAGGAGAGAGGACCCTGCACATAAGAGCTGACAATCATTATAACCATATTTGATCACTTCCTTTCCAGGTTTTCGGACCTTTTCAGGTTTCTCTCTGGTGGTGATTTTGGGTTCGGACTGGTCGCCTTTTGTGACTTCACACCACATATTAGTGGACGGCTCGTGTTTGCCATTGGCACACTGGAATCCCGCGTTCTTCACATTCTTCTATCAGGGGGTTTAGTTGCCCGGTAACTTTACTGCTGGCAGGAAGGCAGCACTTTTATATGGCGGTTTACGTATGGTTTATGACCGCGCTCTCCTCTTGCTCTATCCCTGTTGGTATGTGCAATAAAGCGTCACCTGTCACGTCGCTCACATTTCCCACACTGAGGAGCCGGTCATTATACAATATTACCGCACCATTCTGTTAGGAGATGCTGGTTTCTTTTGTAGCATGCACTTGGAGGTGGTGATGGCCTCCATAGTTGGCTGAGTCTCCTCCCGTGAATCTAAAGCTTTTTTTAATGAACCTGCCCTTTACAAATTGTAGCACTTGACCCAAGTCAGGTAAGTCTGATAGAGTAGATCCAAGTCAGCAAATGTGCTCCTTGTCATGGCTGATGGGCACACTCGAAATGGACAATTTGTGCGCTAAGTACTTGGATTTTATAAGTATAGTCTATATGGCAGTAATGCGTGATAACGCTGATAAAGCAAAGAACATCCCAAACTTCCCGAGTCAGGACTCGGTCAGAGGAATGTCCATGTAAGTGAGAGCAGTGAAGCTCCGAGACCCTGGAGTAAAGTGGGTCAGCTCCGCGTGTCATTGACAACAGGGGAAACAATAAGATGCAGCTATTTATACTAGAGATCGGCACAAAAGACTGCAAGAAATGGCATCACTGATCAGAATGGCTGCGACTGCAGAAAACAAGCAAAGGAACAATATAAGGACAAGAAGGGGACAGTCGCAGTGCCCCTGTGAGCAGGTTGTGGGATGCAGTAACGGACAGGAGGCAGAGCAAGGGTTAACTATATTTTACTTGAGCAGAGGGTTACTACACACAGCGAGAGGAAGGGGTAAATAAAAGAATAGCAGATGGTATTAACACAAAGGACGGCTTGTAGTGTTGAGCCACCTCCCTAGTGTTCGGGTTCGGTTCGGTTCGTCGAACAGGGACGTGTTCGACGAATTGTTCGTCGAACGTTCGACGAACACCGTCGAACCCCATTGAAACCAATGGCAGGCAAACACATACAAACACATGGAAAACACATAGAAAACACCTTAAAAGGTGTCCAAAAGCTGACAAACTGCTCAGAAGACACAACAAACTCATGGAAAAGTTACAACTACATATAGTCGTGCGAAAAGAAAAGAGGTGGAGGAGTAAAAGGAGGAGGAAACACAGATATAGGCATGTCATGCCCTTCTAAAATCAAGAAAGGCTGGAGAAAAAATCTAAAATCACTCTACCAACACCCAGACGTCGTTAAAAAAATAAAATAAAAAATAAATATCTTTAGGTAGAAAGGTGGCGGGTCCATTCAGAACACTTTCCTTAGAAGACGTAGTGGTACCCCCGTTGGGAGTTGTGCCAAAAAATGAACCCAATACATTCAGACTAATCCACCATTTGTCATATCCAAGGGACAGGTCAGTAAACGACAACATCGACGCGAAACCAAGTACAGTACTGTCATGTCCCCCACCATCAGCTTCCCTGCACTGACTGTCAGCACCGGCCGTAAAGCAGTGCACAGCGGTGACATCACCGCTGTGCTCTGCTTTACGGCCGGCGCTGACACAGTCAGTGCGGGATGCTGACGGTGGGGTACGTGACAGACATCGGAATGTGAGTATGTAGTGTTTTTTTTTTTACTTTTACATTGGTAACCAGGGTAAATATCGGGTCGGGTTACTAAGCGTGGCCCTACACTTAGTAACTCGATGTTTACCCTGGTTACCCGGGGACTTCGGCATCGTTGAAGACAGTTTCAACGATGCCAAAGTCGTTCCCCTGATCGTTGGTCGCTGGAGAGAGCTGTCTGGGTGACAGCTCCCCAGCGTCCACACAACGACTTACCAACGATCACGGCCAGGTCGTATCGCTGGTCGTGATCATAGTAACATAGTAACATAGTTAGTAAGGCCGAAAAAAGACATTTGTCCATCCAGTTCAGCCTATATTCCATCATAATAAATACCCAGATCTACGTCCTTCTACAGAACCTAATAATTGTATGATACAATATTGTTCTGCTCCAGGAAGACATCCAGGCCTCTCTTGAACCCCTCGACTGAGTTCGCCATCACCACCTCCTCAGGCAAGCAATTCCAGATTCTCACTGCCCTAACAGTAAAGAATCCTCTTCTATGTTGGTGGAAAAACCTTCTCTCCTCCAGACGCAAAGAATGCCCCCTTGTGCCCGTCACCTTCCTTGGTATAAACAGATCCTCAGCGAGATATTTGTATTGTCCCCTTATATACTTATACATGGTTATTAGATCGCCCCTCAGTCGTCTTTTTTCTAGACTAAATAATCCTAATTTCGCTAATCTATCTGGGTATTGTAGTTCTCCCATCCCCTTTATTAATTTTGTTGCCCTCCTTTGTACTCTCTCTAGTTCCATTATATCCTTCCTGAGCACCGGTGCCCAAAACTGGACACAGTACTCCATGTGCGGTCTAACTAGGGATTTGTACAGAGGCAGTATAATGCTCTCATCATGTGTATCCAGACCTCTTTTAATGCACCCCATGATCCTGTTTGCCTTGGCAGCTGCTGCCTGGCACTGGCTGCTCCAGGTAAGTTTATCATTAACTAGGATCCCCAAGTCCTTCTCCCTGTCAGATTTACCCAGTGGTTTCCCGTTCAGTGTGTAATGGTGATATTGACTCCCTCTTCCCATGTGTATAACCTTACATTTATCATTGTTAAACCTCATCTGCCACCTTTCAGCCCAAGTTTCCAACTTATCCAGATCCATCTGTAGCAGAATACTATCTTCTCTTGTATTAACTGCTTTACATAGTTTTGTATCATCTGCAAATATCGATATTTTACTGTGTAAACCTTCTACCAGATCATTAATGAATATGTTGAAGAGAACAGGTCCCAATACTGACCCCTGCGGTACCCCACTGGTCACAGCGACCCAGTTAGAGACTATACCATTTATAACCACCCTCTGCTTTCTATCACTAAGCCAGTTACTAACCCATTTACACACATTTTCCCCCAGACCAAGCATTCTCATTTTGTGTACCAACCTCTTGTGCGGCACGGTATCAAACGCTTTGGAAAAATCGAGATATACCACGTCCAATGACTCACCGTGGTCCAGCCTATAGCTTACCTCTTCATAAAAACTGATTAGATTGGTTTGACAGGAGCGATTTCTCATAAACCCATGCTGATATGGAGTTAAACAGTTATTCTCATTGAGATAATCCAGAATAACATCCCTCAGAAACCCTTCAAATATTTTACCAACAATAGAGGTTAGACTTACTGGCCTATAATTTCCAGGTTCACTTTTAGAGCCCTTTTTGAATATTGGCACCACATTTGCTATGCGCCAGTCCTGTGGAACAGACCCTGTCGCTATAGAGTCACTAAAAATAAGAAATAATGGTTTATCTATTACATTACTTAGTTCTCTTAGTACTCGTGGGTGTATGCCATCCGGACCCGGAGATTTATCTATTTTAATCTTATTTAGCCGGTTTCGCACCTCTTCTTGGGTTAGATTGGTGACCCTTAATATAGGGTTTTCATTGTTTCTTGGGATTTCACCTAGCATTTCATTTTCCACCGTGAATACCGTGGAGAAGAAGGTGTTTAATATGTTAGCTTTTTCCTCGTCATCTACAACCATTCTTTCCTCACTATTTTTTAAGGGGCCTACATTTTCAGTTTTTATTCTTTTACTATTGATATAGTTGAAGAACAGTTTGGGATTAGTTTTACTCTCCTTAGCAATGTGCTTCTCTGTTTCCTTTTTGGCAGCTTTAATTAGTTTTTTAGATAAAGTATTTTTCTCCCTATAGTTTTTTAGAGCTTCAATGGTGCCATCCTGCTTTAGTAGTGCAAATGCTTTCGTTTTACTGTTAATTGCCTGTCTTACTTCTTTGTTTAGCCACATTGGGTTTTTCCTATTTCTAGTCCTTTTATTCCCACAAGGTATAAACCGCTTACACTGCCTATTTAGGATGTTCTTAAACATTTCCCATTTATTATCTGTATTCTCATTTCTGAGGATATTGTCCCAGTCTACCAGATTAAGGGCATCTCTAAGCTGTTCAAACTTTGCCTTCCTAAAGTTCAATGTTTTTGTGACTCCCTGACAAGTCCCCCTAGTGAAAGACAGGTGAAACTGCACAATATTGTGGTCGCTATTTCCTAAATGCCCAACCACCTGCAGATTTGTTATTCTGTCAGGTCTATTAGATAGTATTAGGTCTAAAAGTGCTGCTCCTCTGGTTGGATTCTGCACCAATTGTGAAAGATAATTTTTCTTGGTTATTAGCAGAAACCTGTTGCCTTTATGGGTTTCACAGGTTTCTGTTTCCCAGTTAATATCCGGGTAGTTAAAGTCCCCCATAACCAGGACCTCATTATGGGTTGCAGCTTCATCTATCTGCTTTAGAAGTAGACTTTCCATGCTTTCTGTTATATTTGGGGGTTTGTAACAGACCCCAATGAGAATTTTGTTACCATTTTTCCCTCCATGAATTTCAACCCATATGGACTCGACATCCTCATTCCCTTCGCTAATATCCTCCCTTAAAGTGGACTTTAGACAAGACTTTACATAGAGACAAACCCCTCCTCCTCTCCGATTTTTACGATCCTTTCTAAACAGATTGTAACCCTGTAAGTTAACTGCCCAGTCATAGCTTTCATCTAACCATGTCTCGGTTATTCCCACTATGTCAAAGTTACCTGTAGATATTTCTGCTTCTAGTTCTTCCATCTTGTTTATCAGGCTTCTGGCGTTTGCGAGCATGCAGTTTAGAGGATTTTGTTTTGTTCCAATCTCCTCACTGTGGATTGTTTTAGAAATGTTCTTACCTCCCTTCTGAGTATGTTTTCCTGGGTCGTCTATGTTCGAGTCTAATGTTTTTCTTCCCGTCCCCTCTTCTTCTAGTTCGTTGTAAGTCGTTTAGTGTAACGGTACTTTAAGGAAAATAACAGGCCAAAACTTATCCTGCTGGGAGAAATATATCTTCCGTCCAGCACTACACCTTTTACTGCACCACAGCACCAAGGGATGCAGTGTCTGCAGGTGATGATGATGTTCCCGGACCCAGGTGGACACCCCCGTCCATGGGTAGTCCTCCTCTGGATCCAACTCCAACTCAGTAATCTCTCTTCCTGGCCGGCCGAACAACAGCTTATATGGAGTGTACCCAGTGGTGCGATGTACTCAGTTGTTGTACACCCACACTAACTCTGCTATGAACTCAGGCCAACGGACTTTTCGGTCTCCCACTAGCATTCTTAACATCTGAATTAGAGTATGATTGAACCACTCACAAGCTTCATATCCCTGAGGATGATAAGGCGTCATTTTGAATTTTTTGATCTGGTACAGGCAATGTAATTCTTCCATCGCTCGTCCTAGGAAACAGGCGCCTTGATCAGAGTGGCTTCTTTTCGTGTAACCATACACTTGAATGAAGTTCTTGCACATGGCATGTGCCACTGATTCGGCAGTTTGGTCACGTGTTGGAGTCACAATGGTGAACTTGGTAAAGTGATCCGTCATCTCCAGATAATGCTCGTATCCCTGGTAAGCTGGACCTATCGTCAGGTAATCTATCATCAATACTTCGAGAGGGGCAGAAGTCACGATGGTCTGTATGGGAGATCGCTGCTCCGGGGGTTTTGCTAATTCATAGTTTCTACACTGTCAACAGACCTCTTCCACCACAACTTTCAGTCTCGGATGACAAACTAACTTTTGCAGCCACTGAAAGGTCTTTTCTTGGTGAAGTGAGCTCTTTTGAGAGCCTCCATGGCCACGTTAGGTAGTAGCGACTCAGGGGTTACCACCTGCCAGATGACACCCAATTCGCATTGTAATTGAATCTTTCGGTACAGCAACCCATTCTTGAGTTGAAGCCTTTCCCACTGCCTAATCTGCAGAGTCCCCAGGGACAGAGCATCTCTCTCTGACTAGGGAGTTGTTTTAGCGTTACCCACTGTCTCATTTGGTCGAGTTCCCCATCTTCCTGCTGTAATCATACCCACTTGTCATGGGACCATCCTAGTATGCATTCTCTGGACATGGCGTCCCGGCAGAATCCTGAAACTCAGGGACCTCTTCGTCTCGGTGGGGCCCAGGCTTCTTGTGCTTTACTCTGGATAAGGCATCTGCATGAGTATTCTCAGCTCCCCTCTTGTAGGCGATTTTATATCGATACTTTGCCATTCGGGCCACCCAGAGCTGCTCCAGGGCCCTAGTTTCACGTTTTGCAGGTGAGATAAAGGGTTATTGTTGGTGCGTACCAGAACTTCGGAGCCAGACAAGTATTCTGCAAACTTCTCAGTAATGGCCCAGATCAATCCCAACAGCTCCAGTTTGAACGAGCTGTAATTGTTGGGATTTTGTTCAGAGTCATGGAGAGACCGGCTCGCGTAGGCGATCACTCGCTCTTTTCCGTCCTGAATCTGGGACACACAGCTCCGAAAGCACGTAGGCTTTCATCGGAGTGAAGAATAAATGGTTGAGAGAAGTCTGCATAGGCTAATAATGGCGCTTCAGTTAAAGCCAGCTTCAAGGTTCGAAACGCTTTGTCCTGGCGATCTCCCCATGGGATAGTCCTGTCTTTCGTGCCCGATGGCACCCCTTTCAGGAGCTCCAACATTGGGTTTGCAATGCGAGTGAAGTTCTGCACGAATCGCCGATAGTACCCATTGAGCCCCAGGAAGGCCCGTACATCTTTCACAGTCTTTGGGGTGGGCCAATCTTGTACTGCTGCAATTTTCTTGGGACGGTCTCACTCTGTCAGCCAAAAGAACATGTCCCAGATACTTAATCTGGATGCGGAACCGATGACATTTCTGAGGCTTCACTTTCAAACGATGATATCGTCCAGATAGATGAGAGTAGCCTCAAAGTTCAAGTCACCTAAGTACCTCTCCATAAGTCATTGGAAAGTGCCAGGAGTTTTAGCAAGGCCGAACAGCATCCAGTTGAATTCAAATAGGTCCATGGGCAGTATGAAGTCCGTCTTTGCTCGGTCGTGCTCCGACATAGGTACCTGCCAATAGCCACTGGCTAAATCCAACGACTAGAAGTATTTTGCGCTCACAAGTGCAGACAATGATTCTTCAATTCTTGGTAAAGGATATGAATCTCGCACAGTACAAGCATTCAACTTGCGATAGTCCACACAGAAACGTAGAGTTCCATCCTTCTTTCGTACCAGCACAATGGGAGCAGCCCACGGACTTTGACTTTCATGAATAACACTGTTCTGGAGCATTTGTGTTAGCATTCCCTTCACCTCTTGGTACATTTGCGGTGGGATTTGTCAGTATGGTTCTCTTATGGGCGCTGCATTTCCGGTTGGAAACTCATGGGTGATTGCTGTAGTGCAGCCACAATCACCCTCGTGGCGTGCAAATACTGTAAGTCTTGATATCGTACTAGTGAGGCTTCCACCCACTGCACCAGTTGCGGTGTGAGTTCTGTTAATTTGGCCCGCATTTGCTCCAGTATATGGCACCCCTCCCACAGGTGATGAGGTTCTGGTACCGAAGACGTGTCTACAACTACTGTCCAAGGATCTCCCTGTCTCACTGTCAATTGAACGGCCTGTGGGGGTACCAGTTCTTCTGGCATGCCAAGAATTTGCGCTACTTCACTCCTGGGTGGGAACGTGAGATTGCCTTGCCCCAGATTTGCACATCGCACTGGGACCGTCCCGTCGTGCACAGTAGCTAATGTCCGCACAACGAGGAGCCCTGGAGGTAGTTGCTCCATAATAGCTGGCTCTATCTGTATCTCGACTCCTTCCAGAGGGGTGCAAGCACGGAAAGGCAGATTGAGCATGGTTTGGCCTGGAGGCAGAACAAGGTTGGCTGTAGCTGGGACGATCACTTTCCCCAGCGCCTTCCCATCACTAGAGGTTTCCTGAGCTTGGGCAGCACAAATTATCTGTTGAAACACTTTTCTTTGGGGGGTGTGAGGGCTCCACTGTTTTAGGAACACATCTGGGGACTCGTTGATGAGGAGGCTTCCGAATTCCTTCAGCATGTTCTTCCCTAGAGTGACAGTATGCCCACTACCTGCGTCTCTGGCGGTCAACAGTACTCCCCTCCGTCTCAGGTCTTTGCCACAGACAGTGATTTGCATCCAGACCACCCCTGAGACCAGGATGGGTAACTGATTAGCAGCCGTTAGTTTTATCATCGGGCCCCATTCAGGCCGCGTTGCTTCGGGGAAATGCCATCTGAATTATGTTTCATGCATCGTGGTCACCTGTGAGCAGGTGTCAACCAGGCAGTGGATGACCCCCGACTATCCATTTCAGCCCAGACAAGAGGAAACATGGAAACTAAACTTGTGGGACTTCTAATTCTCCTTCTTGACTGCTCAGGCTCCAGGTGACATCCCTAGCCTCGGAGCCTCCTAGTTTAATGGATGGCGCTGAATGGGTCGCCCTCGTCGTACACATCCCCTTGCCAAATGTCCAGTGTCTCCGCAGCTGTAACACGTAGGGAGGTCTTCTCTGTGGAACATTCTCACTTCTCGATGAGGCTCAGAACCAGTCCTACCCCCTGTTGGGTTTAATGATGCTAATGGTTTTTTCCTTGACTCGGACAACTCTTCTCGAATATCCCTGATTCCTTTCGCGAGTCTTCCACCCATCTCGGTTTGGTGGCCATTGTCAGAGATACCTCTCCGCTCCGGACCTTCCCCGCCGGGACTGTCAGCCCCTGCTCGTGTGCGCGTGCTTCGCTCCCGACTTCTGAAAAGGTCATACGTGGACTTACTTGCAAGCGCTCTTGTAGGGCCTGTTTTAGCAGTGCATCTCTCAAGCCTTTCACTAACTGATCCCATAGTACTATGTCAGTCGGCCCTACACCTATGCCGTCTTTTTTAGTAATGGCAGTATGGATCTCCTGTCACCCGTTGATGTACTGCATCACCATCTCCCCTCCCTTTGGACACGGCAAAATAAATGCATGCGTAAGGCTCCTTTCACACTAGCGTCGGAATCTCCCCGTCGCAATGCGTCGGGGAGAGATTCCGACGCTAGCGTTTGCTGCATTGCACAATGGAGGCAGCGGATGCTTTTTTCCGGCGCATCCGCTGCCCCATTGTAAGGTGCGGGGAGGTGGGGGCGGAGTTCCGGCCGCGCATGCGCGGTCGGAAAAAGCGGTCCGTCAGGAGAAAAAAACGTTACATGTAGCGTTTTTTCTCCCGACGGTCCGCAAAAGCATGATGCATCCGTCGCTCGACGGATGCGACGTGTGGCAATCCGTTGCAAATGCGTCGTCAATGCAAGTCTATGGGGAAAAACGCATCCTGCAAGCACTTTTGCAGGATGCGTTTTTTCTGCAAAATGACGCATTGTGACGGATTGCAGAAAACGCTAGTGTGAAAGTAGCCTAATTCCCTACATCCGTGGGGTTCCCGTGTGTTCCCTCCAGTATATGTAACACTTTGTCAAAAGTGTCCCATTCTCGAGGGGGTTGTAGTATGACGGAATCCCTTGCCTCTCCATCTAAAGCCATCATAGCAACCTCCGCCTCTAACGCAGGGGTCATGGGGTGCATCCTCATCCTACTCCTGACCCGCTCAGTCCAGCTCCTTAACATAGTGTTGCTCACATTAAACTTCGGGAGATTGCTCAACATCGCCCCCAGGGATATGCTGGACCTTGACTGTTGTGAATTCTGTGGCAGAGCTCCCTCCTGTGGTCACAAGTGGTACTTCGGCTGATTCTCTCTGTGAGCTTCCGTTGGTGGAGGAAAGTGGTACTGCGGCTTCTGAGTTTCCTTCCTCAGGTGATGTGGTGAAGTCGTTAGGTGCTGCTCTATTTAACTCCACCTAGTGCTTTGATCCTGGCTTCCAGTCAATGTTCTAGTATTGGACCTGTTTCCTCCTGGATCGTTCCTGTGGCCTGCTGCTCTGCATAGCTAAGTTCCGCTTTTGCTTTTTGTTTGCTGTTTTTTTCTGTCCAGCTTGCTTATTTGTTTTCTCGTGCTTGCTGGAAGCTCTGGGACGCACAGGGTGTACCTCCGTGCCGTTAGTTCGGTACGGAGGGTCTTTTTGCCCCCTTTGCGTGGTTGTTTGTAGGGTTTTGTGTTGACCGCAAAGTTACCTTTTCTATCCTCGCTCTGTTCAGAAAGTCGGGCCTCACTTTGCTAAATCTATTTCATCTCTACGTTTGTCTTTTCATCTTAAACTCACAGTCATTATATGTGGGGGCTGCCTTTCCCTTTGGGGTATTTCTCTGAGGCAAGGTAGGCTTATTTTCTATCTTCAGGCTAGCTAGTTTCTCAGGCTGTGCCGAGTTGCATGGGGAGCGTTAGGCGCGATCCACGGCTGCCTCTAGTTGTGTTGGAGGGGATTGGGGATTGCGGTCAGCGGAGTTTCCACGTCTCAGAGCTCGTTCTATGTTTTTGGGTTATTGTCAGGTCACTGTATGTGCTCTGACTCCTATGTCCATTGTGGTACTGAATTACCAGATCATGACACTTGACCCCCCAACAATAGTAATGAAGCAGTTCTTTAAGGGTTAACTTATCGGTCCGGCGGATTCCTGACTCCTGACTGTAGAGTCTTAGGCTCAAACGGTGGCGCCAACACCTTTAGGGCATAATGAGTCCAGTGTCATCCTGTAGGCATTGTTGATCCGGTTTCCGGCGGTGATGGTGGGTCTTTGTCGTCTTGTCAAGTGCAAAGGTCGGTCCAGGTACTTAAGATTTCCCCCGGACAACACAGGAGTTCTGGACCCGGCGCAAGAAAGGTATCCTCGGTCCGGTCCCTCTGCTTACACTTCCTTAACTAAGCCGGTTCCCCAGCCGCAGAGCCCCCATAAAACTGCCTGTCCCACAGTTCCAGTGCACTCATAACACTGCCGATCCCCCAGCCGCAGTGCTCCTATAACACAGCCAATCCCTCAGCCGCAGTGCTCCCATAACACAGCTGGTTCCTGATTCCCCAGCCGCAGTGCCCCATAACAGCCGGTCCCTCAGCTGCAGTGCCCCCATAACACAGCCGGTCCCCCAGCCACAGTGCCCCCATAACAGCTGGTCCCACAGCCACAGTGTCCCCATAACACTACCGGTCCCCCAGCCGCAGTGCCCCCATGACACAGCCGATCCCCCAGCCGCAGTGACCCCATAACATAGTGGTTCCCCAGCTGCAGTGCCCCCATAACACAGCCGGTCCCCCAGCCGCAGTGCCCCCATAACACAGCCGGTCCCCCAGCCGCAGTGCCCCCATAACACAGCCGGTCCCCCAGCCGCAGTGTCCCCATAGCACTGCCGGTCCCCCAGCCGCAGTGCCCCCATAGCACTGCCTGTCCCCCAGCCGCAGTGTCCTGATAACACATCTGATCTCCCAGCCACAGTACTCCCATAACTATGACGATCTCGCAGCCTCAGTGCCCCTATAACACAGCTGGTCCCCCAGCCGCAGTACTCCCATAATGCCGGTCCCCCAGCCGTAGTGCCCCCATAACACAGCCGGTCCCCCAGCCGCAGTGCTCCCATAACACAGCCGGTCCCCCAGCCGCAGTGCTCCCATAACACTGCCACTCCTCTAGCCACAGTGCCCCCATAACACAGGCGATCCTCTAGCTGCAGTGCCCCCATAGCACAGCCGGTCTCCCAGCCACAGTGCCCCCAAAACACTGCCGGTCCCCCAGCCGCAGTGCTCCCCTAACAATGCCAGTCCCCCAGCCGCAGTGCTCCCATAACAATGCCAGTCCCCTAGCTGCAGTGCCCCCATAACAATGCCAGTCCCCTAGTCGCAGTGCCCCCATAACACAGGAATTACCTAACCTGTCCTGAATGACAATTCTACAACTTTCTAATAAACTCAAAACCCACTTAGAAGTCTAATATGCCGCAAGCAGCCACAGACCCCCACAATACACAATGAACCATGATAAAATCAGTAATGTTTATTAATGATATAAATAACACAAACAATCATGAGACAGAGAAAACCTCCAATGCAAAAAGAGCGGACTATACACATAACATCAGAATAATATACCTCAGAGTATACAATGACAAATGCCAAGACAAAATACACAACCTGCCTACTGATACCAAAAATAACACTGGCCAAACGGTGAAATCATCCTACAAACAGGATGGCTCAGTGTAATAGGGTAAAGCACAATAGGGTAAACTAAGCTACTTGTTTACTGCCATATGGCATATATATAATGTAGCGCTATCCACCGAAATAATGCTGTTGCCAATACAAAAGATCTGTGGCAGAAGGAGAGGCAAGCCAAAAGTCTACTTACTAAAATATGTGATGTCCGTGGGTCCGTTCCTTTACCCCGAGGCGCGTTTCGTAACACTTCCTCAGGGGGCGTGTCGGGGTAGAGGGACGTCAGACGCTTTATACATCACCTCAACCAATCGGAGACCGCCACAAAGAACGCTGGAGTCAGCGTTGTCTAGGGAACCAAGACGGCGCTGACGTAGTCAGGCGCGCACCGGAAATGACCTCACTCCCTCCGGACTGTGGACCGCAAACAAAGCAGGCGCTCAATGATGAGCGCTCTGCGTGTCAGCTTAGTCCGAAATGCCGGAGGACAGTGAAGTCTGTGCGCAGACCGAACAACCAACAGCGCACATTCCCAGACAAGGCCGGCTCAAGGAAGGATAACACGATATCACTTCTAATTATTGTAAGAATAATAAATAATTATAAAACGCCCTGAAGACACCTTACTAAAAATACATACATATAGTGTAAAAATGAAGATAATAATATTTATACATAAATACAATAGTGATTTATACAACATACTAATAAACCTAATACAGTACATGTGCTACCAATATATAAGACATAGTATATTTTTAAGTGTTTGATATACAATTGTGGATTATAAAAATATTTTAATATATATGTGTACATCAATCAAGTGTTTTTTGAAAGACCATATACAACTCTGATCTTCACTCCATAGCCCCCAAACTCAAAAACATGTACGGGAGGCCATTAAGGGTAAACATTCTTGTGTCAAAAAAACAAAAGAAAAAAACTTTATGTGTCTTCAGAAGGCTGTGTTCTAAAAAGGGGGAAATTCCTCCACTATTCCTCAGCGTCCAATTATAGATTTAGGATGGAAAGAGGGTTACAAAACATCCGAATACAATGAAGAGGAAAATCTAAAAAGAGAAAAAACAATTAAAAACATGAAAACACTAACATAAATTATATACATCCCTAAACCCCTAAAAAACTAAAAATACTCTACTACGCCGTCGACTAGATTAATCTAGAAAAGCTGAAAAACCAAGGTTCTCATTCAGCCCAATAGGGGCTATGCTACCAAGTCTATAGATCCATTTGCTCTCTAGCCTTGCCAGACTTTTTGCCACATTACCACCTCGTGATCCCATTTGCACAATGTCAATGCCTTTAACTTTCAATAAACTCGAATCACCGTTATGATGTTCAAGAAAATGTCTGGGTATAGTTTTTAATTGGGAAAGATCTTCTACATTTTTACTCCTCTCAATGTCCCTGACATGTTCTCTGGTGCGAATTCGAAGCTCTCTTGTCGTTAATCCAATATAAATCTTACCACAGGGGCACTGGGCACAATAAATTACACCTTTCGTGGCACAAGAAATAAGATGTCTAATGGAATAAGTCCTGCTACCTCTAGCGTCAGTAAATGTCTTGCTTTTAACCATATTGTCACACGCCTTGCAGTGCCCACAAGGAAAAAACCCCGTAGTATCTAACCAAGTTTTTTTCTTAGTCGGCTCATCATAGTGACTGCGCACTAAGATGTCTTTCAAGTTTTTTGCCCTTCTAGCTGTGATGAGGGGAGAAGATGGCAAACATTTTTTAAGAATGGGGTCTGTTAGCAAAATTGGCCAATGTTTCCGTACAATATGGCAAAATTGAGGCCATTTGTTATTGTACGTTGCAATTAGACGTGGACAAAAGTTCTCCTGAGATGTATTTACATTGCTGTTCTCATTTTTATATAGCAATTCATTCCTTGATTTATATTTAGCATTGTGATATCCTCTTTTGTGATATCCTTTATGAGGAGCAGGCGGATAAACTTTTAAATGATGTTTCTTGCTATCGCAGACTACCGTCTAATCCCCTTGCAGCATACCAAATGGAGTTAGTTAAAATCTTGGATGATGCTCATGCCAAAGGGATTATTCCGAAACAACTATTAGAGTCAGTGCAAAAGATGGTACCAAAACTTCCAACGTTTTATCTAATTCCGAAGATCCACAAAAGTTTGGATAACCCTCCGGGGCGACCAATTGTGGCAGGAAACGATGGACTTTGTGAGATTATATGCGACACTTTGGAATATTTCTTGAAACCACTGGTTGTAAGCCTGCCTTCGTATATCAGGGACACCACATCTGCCTTACAGAGACTGGACAATTTATGTCTGTCTGAGGATATGGTCATGGTTACGGCAGATGTGGAGTCCCTGTATACCTCAATTAGGCATGAAGACGGTTTGGCGGCTGCCGAATGGTTCCTGAGAACGAGCAATTTGGACCCTGAATTGGTGGACCTGTTGTTGATTTTGTTGAAATTCATACTCACCCATAATTGTTTTATTTTTAACAAACGGATTTATTTACAGAAACAGGGGACCGCCATGGGTGCTTCCTGTGCCCCGTCCTATGCGAATCTATTTTTGGGGGTATGGGAAAGAAACATTTTCATCAGTGATCCCATCCCCGGCATCGATAATGTGCATCATTGGATGCGTTACATTGACGATGTGTGGTTCATTTGGGAGGGGCCTATACATCAGCTGGAAGCACTCATGGCGGTCTTGAATGACAACGATCTCAACATCAGGTTAACCTATAAAGTAGGTCGGAGCCTAGACTTCTTGGACCTTCAAATCAATGCATTGGCGAATGGTACTCTATCCACAGAGGTATTTAGAAAAACTACTGCAACGAATAGTCTACTTCATGCTACTTCATCTCATCCCCCATCGGTAATAAGGGGAATACCGATGGGACAATTCTTGAGAATTAAACGGATTTGCTCTAATGAGCTATCGTTTGAACGGCAGGCAAGAGAATTAAGTACCAGATTTAAAAATAGAGGGTACAGTTGCAGAAATATCAAAAGAGGATATCACAATGCTAAATATAAATCAAGGAATGAATTGCTATATAAAAATGAGAACAGCAATGTAAATACATCTCAGGAGAACTTTTGTCCACGTCTAATTGCAACGTACAATAACAAATGGCCTCAATTTTGCCAAATTGTACGGAAACATTGTCCAATTTTGCTAACAGACCCCATTCTTAAAAAATGTTTGCTATCTTCTCCCCTCATCACAGCTAGAAGGGCAAAAAACTTGAAAGACATCTTAGTGCGCAGTCACTATGAGCCGACTAAGAAAAAAACTTGGTTAGATACTACGGGGTTTTTTCCTTGTGGGCACTGCAAGGCGTGTGACAATATGGTTAAAAGCAAGACATTTACTGACGCTAGAGGTAGCAGGACTTATTCCATTAGACATCTTATTTCTTGTGCCACGAAAGGTGTAATTTATTGTGCCCAGTGCCCCTGTGGTAAGATTTATATTGGATTAACGACAAGAGAGCTTCGAATTCGCACCAGAGAACATGTCAGGGACATTGAGAGGAGTAAAAATGTAGAAGATCTTTCCCAATTAAAAACTATACCCAGACATTTTCTTGAACATCATAATGGTGATTCGAGTTTATTGAAAGTTAAAGGCATTGACATTGTGCAAATGGGATCACGAGGTGGTAATGTGGCAAAAAGTCTGGCAAGGCTAGAGAGCAAATGGATCTATAGACTTGGTAGCATAGCCCCTATTGGGCTGAATGAGAACCTTGGTTTTTCAGCTTTTCTAGATTAATCTAGTCGACGGCGTAGTAGAGTATTTTTAGTTTTTTAGGGGTTTAGGGATGTATATAATTTATGTTAGTGTTTTCATGTTTTTAATTGTTTTTTCTCTTTTTATTATTAATAGATTTTCCTCTTCATTGTATTCGGATGTTTTGTAACCCTCTTTCCATCCTAAAGCTATAATTGGACGCTGAGGAATAGTGGAGGAATTTCCCCCTTTTTAGAACACAGCCTTCTGAAGACACATAAAGTTTTTTTCTTTTGTTTTTTTGACACAAGAATGTTTACCCTTAATGGCCTCCCGTACATGTTTTTGAGTTTGGGGGCTATGGAGTGAAGATCAGAGTTGTATATGGTCTTTCAAAAAACACTTGATTGATGTACACATATATATTAAAATATTTTTATAATCCACAATTGTATATCAAACACTTAAAAATATACTATGTCTTATATATTGGTAGCACATGTACTGTATTAGGTTTATTAGTATGTTGTATAAATCACTATTGTATTTATGTATAAATATTATTATCTTCATTTTTACACTATATGTATGTATTTTTAGTAAGGTGTCTTCAGGGCGTTTTATAATTATTTATTATTCTTACAATAATTAGAAGTGATATCGTGTTATCCTTCCTTGAGTCGGCCTTGTCTGGGAATGTGCGCTGTTGGTTGTTCGGTCTGCGCACAGACTTCACTGTCCTCCGGCATTTCGGACTAAGCTGACACGCAGAGCGCTCATCATTGAGCGCCTGCTTTGTTTGCGGTCCACAGTCCGGAGGGAGTGAGGTCATTTCCGGTGCGCGCCTGACTACGTCAGCGCCGTCTTGGTTCCCTAGACAACGCTGACTCCAGCGTTCTTTGTGGCGGTCTCCGATTGGTTGAGGTGATGTATAAAGCGTCTGACGTCCCTCTACCCCGACACGCCCCCTGAGGAAGTGTTACGAAACGCGCGTCGGGGTAAAGGAACGGACCCACGGACATCACATATTTTAGTAAGTAGACTTTTGGCTTGCCTCTCCTTCTGCCACAGATCTTTTGTATTGGCAACAGCATTATTTCGGTGGATAGCGCTACATTATATATATGCCATATGGCAGTAAACAAGTAGCTTAGTTTACCCTATTGTGCTTTACCCTATTACACTGAGCCATCCTGTTTGTAGGATGATTTCACCGTTTGGCCAGTGTTATTTTTGGTATCAGTAGGCAGGTTGTGTATTTTGTCTTGGCATTTGCCATTGTATACTCTGAGGTATATTATTCTGATGTTATGTGTATAGTCCGCTCTTTTTGCATTGGAGGTTTTCTCTGTCTCATGATTATTGTTTGTGTTATTTATATCATTAATAAACATTACTGATTTTATCATGGTTCATTGTGTATTGTGGGGGTCTGTGGCTGCTTGCGGCATATTAGACTTCTAAGTGGGTTTTGAGTATTATAGGTTACACACAATGATAATATAGTGACCTTTTGATTGATTCTATTGAACTTTCTATTAAACTTTATGTTTCAATTTCTCAACTTCTCATTTACATCCCAAGTTTATAACTTCCCTTCCGGGCAATTTTTTTTTTTTTGAGCTTTCAGGGTTTCTTCCTCCCATCATTTTATTATTATTTTTTTTACCTATAAAAACAAAGATACACAAAAGTGTATCCAAATGTTCGCGCTGACAAACCCCCTATATAATGGGTTAATGCAGAGAAGTAAGTAAAAAGAAGTGTTCAATAAGAAATAAACAGTTTGTAAAATATATAAATATATATGATCCTGAAAAAATCTATAGGGGTAGTAAGCACCTAATAATTCCACATAAGTGCTGTGTAGGAAAAGCAGTCGCTAGTGAGATGCTCTTACCGCAAGTGGTAAAAATCCACAGGTAGTAGAAATCCCAGCGGCTGAAAAGTGTCCTCGCTGCAGCGAATGAAGATCCTGATGTTAGGCTGGAAGTAGTAGTCCTCCGCAAGTAATAGAAATCCCAGCGGCTGAAGCGTGTCCTCGCTGCAGCGAATGAAGATCCTGATGTTCAGCTGGTGAGTGCCGACTGCCCCGGCCGGTGACAGTATAGCCCTCAACACAGCCCCACGTGCAGTAGCGCGGTGTCAGACAGGCCAACTCGTGCGCGATGTGAGTGCGGCGCCGAGGTAGGACCTGTGTACCGCAGTGAGACAGGTGACAGTGCACGTGGTCTGAAACTAGGTACGGATGGTGGTGGGGACCAAAGAACTTCCGACGCGTTTCGGAGACGTCAGTCTCCTTCCTCAGGGATGGCCCCCGCCCCCAAATGAAGGTCCTTATATACCATTCGCACCACAGTTCATTGAAAGCCAAATAATTCGATCTCACTATTGAGACCTCTAGGAATGATTGTGTCCAAAGTAAAAATCCATTTTGTTTCAGCCCTTGACATCATTTTAATAAAGTTTCCTCCTCTCCAATGCGGGGCGATTTTTTCAATACCAACAATTTCCATGTCCTGTATCATACCATTATGTTGTTCAACAAAATGTTTAGACAGCGGATGAGATAGGAATTTTTTCTTTATATTTCTGATATGCTCATTAATTCTGGTTCTCAGGGGTCTTTTAGTCCGCCCCACGTATATCTTATTACATGGACATATAATCATATAAATGACCCCTGTAGTGGAGCATGTTATAAATTCCTTGATGGGAAATTTCCTCTTATTTTTCTCAAAGTAGGTTTGTTTTTTTGTTTTCACCTGTTTGCATACGCTACATTTTTGGCATGGAAAAAAACCTTTCAGGAATTCTTTCGATAAGGTCGTTTGTTTGTATAACGGTTTATTCTGTATTGTTGGGGCAATCGAATTTCCCAGATTCCGGCATTTTTTATATACAAAACGTGGATTTTGAGGCATTATATCCCCCACAATTTTATCATTTTTTAAAATGTGCCAGTGTTTTTTTACAATCTTACGTAAAATATTTGAATTTGCATTAAATTGGGTAATAATGGGCACAAAATCAGAGTCCTTCTTTATTTGACATGTGGGGTTCACTAGATCTTGTCGTGGTTTTGAAAAAGCCATACTTTTTGCCATTCCCAATGTCTCCTCATTATATCCCTTTTCCAAAAATTTATTGGTTAATGCTTTTGCCTCTATATCAAGGTCTTGAGGTCTAGAACAATTTCTATGAATACGCATAAATTGGCTTTTGGGGATATTCAATAGCCATTGGGGAAGATGGCAGCTGTCTAATGGGATGAAACTATTGGAGTCCGTGGGTTTTTGATAAGTGCGTGTCTGTATGGTTCCCTCTTCAATAAAAATATTGAGGTCTAGAAAATTGATAGAACACTTGCTGGTGCTGCCACTAAAATTTAAAAGAAAATCATTTTTATTTAATTCAATTAAAAATTGGTTCAGAAGTTCCTGACCACCAGACCAAATAAAAATCACGTCGTCTATAAAACGTTGCCAGAGGACCAGGTTCGCGCGTAGATGACCCCCCAGGTTCATCTACGCGCGAACCTGGTCCTCTGGCAACGTTTTATAGACGACGTGATTTTTATTTGGTCTGGTGGTCAGGAACTTCTGAACCAATTTTTAATTGAATTAAATAAAAATGATTTTCTTTTAAATTTTAGTGGCAGCACCAGCAAGTGTTCTATCAATTTTCTAGACCTCAATATTTTTATTGAAGAGGGAACCATACAGACACGCACTTATCAAAAACCCACGGACTCCAATAGTTTCATCCCATTAGACAGCTGCCATCTTCCCCAATGGCTATTGAATATCCCCAAAAGCCAATTTATGCGTATTCATAGAAATTGTTCTAGACCTCAAGACCTTGATATAGAGGCAAAAGCATTAACCAATAAATTTTTGGAAAAGGGATATAATGAGGAGACATTGGGAATGGCAAAAAGTATGGCTTTTTCAAAACCACGACAAGATCTAGTGAACCCCACATGTCAAATAAAGAAGGACTCTGATTTTGTGCCCATTATTACCCAATTTAATGCAAATTCAAATATTTTACGTAAGATTGTAAAAAAACACTGGCACATTTTAAAAAATGATAAAATTGTGGGGGATATAATGCCTCAAAATCCACGTTTTGTATATAAAAAATGCCGGAATCTGGGAAATTCGATTGCCCCAACAATACAGAATAAACCGTTATACAAACAAACGACCTTATCGAAAGAATTCCTGAAAGGTTTTTTTCCATGCCAAAAATGTAGCGTATGCAAACAGGTGAAAACAAAAAAACAAACCTACTTTGAGAAAAATAAGAGGAAATTTCCCATCAAGGAATTTATAACATGCTCCACTACAGGGGTCATTTATATGATTATATGTCCATGTAATAAGATATACGTGGGGCGGACTAAAAGACCCCTGAGAACCAGAATTAATGAGCATATCAGAAATATAAAGAAAAAATTCCTATCTCATCCGCTGTCTAAACATTTTGTTGAACAACATAATGGTATGATACAGGACATGGAAATTGTTGGTATTGAAAAAATCGCCCCGCATTGGAGAGGAGGAAACTTTATTAAAATGATGTCAAGGGCTGAAACAAAATGGATTTTTACTTTGGACACAATCATTCCTAGAGGTCTCAATAGTGAGATCGAATTATTTGGCTTTCAATGAACTGTGGTGCGAATGGTATATAAGGACCTTCATTTGGGGGCGGGGGCCATCCCTGAGGAAGGAGACTGACGTCTCCGAAACGCGTCGGAAGTTCTTTGGTCCCCACCACCATCCGTACCTAGTTTCAGACCACGTGCACTGTCACCTGTCTCACTGCGGTACACAGGTCCTACCTCGGCGCCGCACTCACATCGCGCACGAGTTGGCCTGTCTGACACCGCGCTACTGCACGTGGGGCTGTGTTGAGGGCTATACTGTCACCGGCCGGGGCAGTCGGCACTCACCAGCTGAACATCAGGATCTTCATTCGCTGCAGCGAGGACACGCTTCAGCCGCTGGGATTTCTATTACTTGCGGAGGACTACTACTTCCAGCCTAACATCAGGATCTTCATTCGCTGCAGCGAGGACACTTTTCAGCCGCTGGGATTTCTACTACCTGTGGATTTTTACCACTTGCGGTAAGAGCATCTCACTAGCGACTGCTTTTCCTACACAGCACTTATGTGGAATTATTAGGTGCTTACTACCCCTATAGATTTTTTCAGGATCATATATATTTATATATTTTACAAACTGTTTATTTCTTATTGAACACTTCTTTTTACTTACTTCTCTGCATTAACCCATTATATAGGGGGTTTGTCAGCGCGAACATTTGGATACACTTTTGTGTATCTTTGTTTTTATAGTTATTTATGCACAATCTTGGGTGTAGATTGTTTATGTTCGCAGCAGATTCATTAACCCCATATCATCTTTAGCTATACTTTTGCGCCACTCGAGGTATATATATATACATATATATACATTTCTTACACATATATATTTTTTTTACCTACATGTTCGTATGGGGGTTTGTTTGGTGTCGTTTTTACTGAAACACAGGAAAAAAAAATCCAAGTGAGGTGAAATGGTGAAAACAAAAAGGCAATTCCATCATTGGTTCATTGCGGTGTTAATTGCAGGGTAAATAACGACCTGGGAACGTGATCCTGCAGGTTAGTACAACTGCGGAGATAACCAAGCTTGTAGTGTTTAAAAAAAAAATCAGGTCTTTGTAAAAAAAAAAAATAATAATAATTTGTCGCCACTTTCTGAAACCAGTAGCGTTTCATTTTTATGTTTTTGAAGCTGCGTCAGAATTTTTTTGGGATTTGACTAATTGATCTTTTTACCATATATGTTAATTGATTTGTTTGTTTTTATTTCTTTACTTTTAAACTGGGAAAAGAATGGTGATTTAACTGTGTTATTTTTTTTTTTCAATTATATTTTAAAAAATATATAAATTTACTTTTTTTTTTTTTTCCCGTCCCCTTATGGGACTCGAACCTATACAGAAACTGACGGTGCGCTATGAAGCCCAGCCTGTGGTCAGGTTTCACAGGGGGACCAAGATGGAAACGGATGGGAACCTAAAATTACGCTCCCCCCATTATTGTGTGCTTTAAATGCCGATCTTGGAGACTGACAGCCCAGTTTAGAGGTCAAGCAGCACTGATCAGTGTTAGCTCCAGTCGCTGCAGTCGGCGGCGGATGTCGGATGTGCACAGCTCCTTAGCCCGCTCCATACAGCGGCGCCCAACCAGTATGTCATCAGTCAGTAAGGGGTTAAAAGGGAACATTTCTGTAAACTTCTCATCTCCCCTAATATAAAAAGAGGAAGAAGCGATGAAATGAATGGACGTCCAGCATGTGCCAACAACAAGGAAATGCTGGAAACCGGATATCCGAAAATGCAACGCATCAGCACTTTTTATTTTATTTTTAACCCCATAAGGACGCAGCTAATTTTGGCCTCCAGGATGCAGTGTCTCCTTCATTTTTTTGGAGGGGATTAAAAGAACCATAACCTTTAATTTTCCAGTTTTCCATTATAATGAACTAAAATAAATCGATAAAAAAGAAGTCAATAAATAATAAATAAATAAAGTCAATTACATGTTCCCCCAGTGGTGGCAATAACGCCTACAGCTCGTTGTGCAAAGAACAAGCTCTGGAAAAAAATATGGCTTGTCATTTCGAGCAGCTGACGGACGGACAGACGCTGGGATTTGAAGTCTCCAGAAAGTCTCGTACTGATATTGCTATAAAGCCTTTCATTCAGCCGCAGAGTATCACAAAGCAAATACAGATGTGATCAGCCAGAGGAAATATCCGAGGACGTGGCACCGAGCGTCTCATCTGAAGAATCCTAATCTGGCCGGTCTCTGATCGTCCCCCTCCAAGGTCTGGACTATTTATTAGAAATAGTCATCCTAATATAGCTCAATGGGTCGTGGGGTCGGCACCTCTTGTGATGTCATAACTTAACCTGTCACTGACAGTTATGACATCATCACCATCATCATCAAGACTCAGATGACATAATCGAAGACATTGGTCCTCAAGACATCATCAGAGAAATTGGTCCTCAAGACATCATCAGAGACATTGATCCTCAAGACATCATCAGAGACATTGGTCCTCATGACATCATCAGAGACATTAGTTCTCAATACATCAGAGACATTGGTCCTCAAAACATCAGAGACATTGGTCCTCAAGACACCATCAGAGACATTGGTCCTCAAGACATCATCAGAGACATTGGTCTTTATGACATCATCAGACACAATGGTCCTCAAGACATCATCAAAGACATTGGTCCTTATGACATCATCAGAAACATTGGTCCTCAAGACATCAGAGACATTGGTCCTCATGGCATCATCAGAGACATTGGTCCTTATGACAAAATCAGAGACACAGGTCCTCAAGACTAAGGGCGCCGTGGTGCGCCAGAAACGCGTCAGGCAGAGAGAGTCTCTCTCTCTTTTTTAACATTGTTTTTTAAAATGTTTCAATAAATTTTGGATATCTTACTTACACTGGATGGACGTGCTGGATATTCCCTTTTTCTTTCTTCTACTTCAGCTGAAATCACCAGCAGGTACAGCACCTACCAGCTATATTCATTTGCAACGGTTTACAGATGCATGTCTCAGCGTGTCAAGCTCCTAACCTTCCCTCTCCCCCCTCCTCTTTTCTTGAATGTCCTCAAGACATCAGAGACATTGGTCCTCAAGACATCAGAGACGTTGGTCCTCAATACATCATCAGAGACATTGGTCCTCATGACATCATCAGAGACATTGGTCCTCAAGACATCAGAGACATTGGTCCTCATGACATCATCAGAGACATTGGTCCTCAAGACATCAGAGACATTGGTCCTCATGTCACGATAATGTAAAAGACCATAACTGAGGGATTTTTGCACGTGTGACCATGGTCCTGAAAGCACATGGCAGCTTTGACCCCCCCTCTCTCCACCTGAATACAACCAACAAGCCGTATGGCCGAGACACTGGGTAACTTGAATCTAGTGTGTGAGCAGGGTGTGGCTTTAAACTGCAGGTGACCAATCCTGCAAATCCACCTGATGTCCCTCCCTTCTCACTCAGGAATTTCTTTTGTCTCAGAGCTTGGAAAACATAAAGAACTGTCCCATCAGTGCATATCTGTTGTGAATTCTGTTGTCAAGCTCCCTCCTGTGGTCATGAATGGTACTTCGGCTGGTTCTGTCCATGGGCTTCCTCTGGTGGTTGTGAGTGGGGCTGCGGCTTCTGAGTTTCCTCCCACAGGTGACGAGGTTAATTCGTTAGCTGGCTGCTCTATTTAACTCCACCTAGATCATTGCTCCATGCCACCTGTCAATGTTCCAGTATTGGTCTAGTTCGCTCCTGGATCGTTCTTGTGACCTGTCTTCCCTGCAGAAGCTAAGTTCCTGCTTGTTTTTCTCTTGCTTGCTATTTTTCTGTCCAGCTGCTATTTTGATTTTTGTCTTGCTTGCTGGAAGCTCTGGGACGCAGAGGGAGCGCCTCCGCACCGTGAGTCGGTGCGGAGGGTCTTTTTGCGCCCTCTGCGTGGTCTTTTTGTAGTTTTTGTGCTGACCGCAAAGTTACCTTTCCTATCCTCTGTCTGTTTAGTAAGTCGGGCCTCACTTTGCTAAATCTATTTCATCTCTGTGTTTGTGTTTTCATCTTTACTCACAGTCATTATATGTGGGGGGCTGCCTTTTCCTTTGGGGAATTTCTCTGAGGCAAGGTAGGCTTTATTTTTCTATCTTTAGGGCTAGCTAGTTCCTTAGGCTGTGACGAGTTGCATAGGGAGCGTTAGGAGCAATCCACGGCTATTTCTAGTGTGTGTGATAGGATTAGGGATTGCGGTCAGCAGAGTTCCCACGTCTCAGAGCTTGTCCTGTATTATTAGTAACTATCAGGTCATTCCGTGTGCTCTTAACCACCAGGTCCATTATTGTCCTAACCACCAGGTCATAACACATATCATTAACCAGCCCCTTTAGTGAAGTCACAAGCTCAGAGGTGTAGGTTCCTGCACTTAGCTCGGCTTTCATTCTTGCCTGGGACCTTAATCCATGAAGACCCTTGGTCATGCACTGTGATGTCTGGATCCTCAACCAGCTTGGTAGCCCGCAATGACTTACGCAAAATGTGAGTTTAATCTTCTATTTTAATCCCTATTTTATTTTGTAATCTGAAATGTACATATGATCGTCTCCTTTATAATATCTTTTTAATCTTTTTATAAACACTGCCTATCTTTTCAATGGAGTAAAATATATAATTTTACTAAGCTTGTCTCTTCTGCTCTATAAACGAACTGTGTCCTCTGAAGTGAATTGTGCTACTGATTTGTGTTAGCTTCAGACCTGTTTAATCGGAGCTGGTGGCAGCATACTTGTTCGGTGTAATTGGGAATTGTTGTAGCGATGGACGGCGTTGATAATTATTGTTCCTGCCTGTGTGAGAGTAGTTATATCGCCTCGCTGCATCAAGCCCAATAGCCCGTACATAGCAGGCAGCCTTCCTGGCGACTAATTACCCCAGGTGCAGTACCTAGTCTGACCTGAGGGTAAGGGGGGCGCCAGAGAGCTGCAAGTTCCAAAGTGGAACTGGGAAGTGGGATATAGATAAATCCCCTTCAGAAGGAACCAGGGGCAACCAAACAACCCCGGTTCGTGACAAATTGGTGTGAGTAGTGGGGACGATAAAGATATCCTCCCCGAGATCCGTGACACATTGGTGGGACCCGCGACCTAGTGTTGGCAGTCACGGTGGGAATCGTGACACCTCATGACATCATCAGAGACATTGGTCCTCAAGAAAAAGAGACATTGGTCCTCATGACATCATCAGAGACATTGGTCGTCAAGACATCATCAAAGACATTGGTCCTTATGACAAAATCAGAGACATTGGTCCTCATGACATCATCAGAAACATTGGTCCTCAAGACATCAGAGACATTGGTCCTCAAGACATCAGAGACATTGGTCCTCAAGACATCAGAGACATTGGTCCTCATGACATCATCAAAGACATTGGTCCTCATGATATCATCAGAGACATTGGTCCTCATGATATCATTAGAGACATTGGTCCTTATGACATCATCAAAGACATTGGTCCTCATGACGTCATCAGAGAAATTGGTCCTCATGACAAAATCAGAGACATTGGTCCTCATGACATAATCAGAGACATTGGTCTTCATGACATCATCAGAGACATTGGTCCTCATGACATCATGAGAGACATTGGTCCTCAAGACATCATTAGAGACATTGGTCCTCATGACATCATCAGAGACATTGGTCATCAAGACATCAGAGACATTGGTCCTCATGACATCATCAAAGACATAGGCCCTTATGAGAAAATCAGAGACATTGGTCCTCATGACATCATCAGAAACATTGGTCCTCAAGACATCAGAGACATTGGTCCTCATGACATCATCAGAGACATTGGTCCTCATGACATCATCAGAGACATTGGTCCTCATGACATCATCAAAGACATTGGTCCTTATGAGAAAATCAGAGACATTGCTCCTCATGACATCATCAGAAACATTGGTCCTCAAGACATCAGAGACATTGGTCCTCATGACAACATCAGAGACATTGGTCCTCATGACATCATCAGAGACATTGGTCCTCATGAAATCATCAGAGACATTGGTCCTCATGACATCATCAGAGACATTAATCTTCATGACATCAGAGACATTGGTCCTCATGACATCATCAGAGACATTGGTCCTCATGACATCATCAGAGACATTGGTCCTCATGTCATCATCAGAGACATTGGTCCTCATGACATCATCAGAGACATTGGTCCTCATGTCATCATCAGAGACATCATTGGTCCTCATGTCATCATCAGAGACATTGGTCCTTATGACATCATCAAAGACATTGGTCCTCATGACGTCATCAGAGAAATTGGTCCTCATGACAAAATCAGAGACATTGGTCCTCATGACATAATCAGAGACATTGGTCTTCATGACATCATCAGAGACATTGGTCCTCATGACATCATGAGAGACATTGGTCCTCAAGACATCATTAGAGACATTGGTCCTCATGACATCATCAGAGACATTGGTCATCAAGACATCAGAGACATTGGTCCTCATGACATCATCAAAGACATAGGCCCTTATGAGAAAATCAGAGACATTGGTCCTCATGACATCATCAGAAACATTGGTCCTCAAGACATCAGAGACATTGGTCCTCATGACATCATCAGAGACATTGGTCCTCATGACATCATCAGAGACATTGGTCCTCATGACATCATCAAAGACATTGGTCCTTATGAGAAAATCAGAGACATTGCTCCTCATGACATCATCAGAAACATTGGTCCTCAAGACATCAGAGACATTGGTCCTCATGACAACATCAGAGACATTGGTCCTCATGACATCATCAGAGACATTGGTCCTCATGAAATCATCAGAGACATTGGTCCTCATGACATCATCAGAGACATTAATCTTCATGACATCAGAGACATTGGTCCTCATGACATCATCAGAGACATTGGTCCTCATGACATCATCAGAGACATTGGTCCTCATGTCATCATCAGAGACATTGGTCCTCATGACATCATCAGAGACATTGGTCCTCATGTCATCATCAGAGACATCATTGGTCCTCATGTCATCATCAGAGACATTGGTCCTTATGACAAAATCAGAGACATTGGTCCTTATGATATCACGCTTGCAGCATCTTTACCCATTATGGAGAATTATAAGTCTGGCAGCTGCAGATACCAGTGCTCAGTTTGATATGATGTCACAGCCAACCTATGATGTCACCCAAATGCACCATTCGAAGGCGCTAATGAGGATAGATAACCTCGAACTATGAAAGACTTCCCTAACCTTGCCCACACAGATTGAATGCCCACACAGTAGGGTAGACCTTTTACAACCCCAGTGTCCCCCATTCAGTATGGTGCCCACAGTGGCTCCCCCCCTACACACACTGGATGAACATTTCTTGTGATGACAGTGATAACCATGCCCCCTACCTGTGACATCACCACGCAATATATTATAATATATTATATATTGGTGCATTATGTGGCCATATTATGGCAGTATTATATCTGAACACTATTTTGCAGTATTATATGTCCACTGTATAGTGGTGTAATTTGGTAATTTTATTGTACTTTTATTTGGTCACTATGTTGGGTAATTATTTGGCCATATTATGACAGTATTATGTCTGAGCACTATTTTGCGGCACTATGTGACCACTGTATAACGGTGTAATTTGGTAACTTTCTTGTACTTTGTTTGGTAACTTTCTTGTACTTTGGTAACTTTCTTGGTTACTTCAGCATAGCGCCCCAGTATCAGTGCAGAAATGTTACTAATAGCACTTGGGCACGGCGTTGGTGTATTATTTGTGCACTGTGGGGTAGCTTTGGACAATTCTCCCCTGTATAATCTGTTAATCCTTCTTTTCCTGTAGACTGTTTTTTTCACCTATGCTCCCTGTTCTCCGCACAGGCACTCTGGGAGTTGTTATCCCGCTTCCCTATCAGCTCGCTTTCCTGTTTCACCTTTTCCATTGTCATATGATCTGTGTTAGAAATAATAATAATAATATTCTTTTCTACCCCCATTAATATCGTGTGTGACCACCTTCCCCCACCAACCCCGTGCTGCTGTGAAAATCTGGTGGGAGCATTAAACCAGGTTGCATTTTGCACATCACTAAGCAATGAGAATGAAGGTCATGAATGTATAAAAGTGGGAATTATATCCACCCTGATTCCAGTAAAACAAGTAAAGCTTCCTTATCCCTGCATAATACGACACGCAATGAAGTCTGCACAACCCCTGCATGGCTCTGTATGAAAATGAAGGCAGTAGGGTGACATGGAAATCTATGGGTGCCCTATTATGGCTCTGTAGGTTATGTGGTGTAATAATATAAGTGGGTGCATATGAGAAAAATGAACTGCAACTGAGCACTATCGGAAGTGACACTGCCCTACGCACTTCATAAATTTGATGTTCAAAATGTTTTAAAGGAATATACCCGCTTGAAGAAAGTGATGGCTGTGGTCATGAGAGTGACTGGACATTTCAACCATTCTTATGTGGGAAAACACGCTCTCCAGACTTTGCAGAAGCAAAATGGCCTACCAGAACGCCACCTGATTTGTGGCATCGCAACCCATTGGAATTTAATGCTGCCTATGTACGAGGAGTGTAATGCGGTTAGGAACTATGTAATGCAGCGAGAAAAGGGACGCTTGGATCACTATGAAATCCACCATTGGCAGCTGACGAGGGACGCATGTTACCTACGGAAGCCCTTAGAAGAGG
Organism: Ranitomeya imitator; assembly: GCF_032444005.1. Classification (NCBI taxonomy): domain Eukaryota; kingdom Metazoa; phylum Chordata; class Amphibia; order Anura; family Dendrobatidae; genus Ranitomeya; species Ranitomeya imitator. The sequence continues at coordinate 27,099,280 of NC_091282.1, forward strand.
CAGTGAAATTTGTCAGTAGGAAGAACGGTGACATCAACGATGTAATTCTCCTCATATTTATAGTAGAGAAGTTATAGGGATGGAGAAAGAATAGCTAATTCTAAATGTTCATCACCACAGAGGGCTGCTAGGGACCCTCGTGGTCAATGTTACATGCAGCAGGATGTGGAGGAAGAGGAGATAATGGAGCAGGAGAATGTGGACATTGAGGACAAAGCTGACAGTATGAAATTGATGAAGATGATCACGACTTTGTCCTAGTCCTGAATTGAATGTGGCTTTGTCAAACCTAAACTTCACATTCGTCAAAATTAATAAGGCATGCATCACTGAGGATTGTGATTTATTTAACAGCTGATAACAATGATTAGTTCCAGCAATAGCACAGATTTTTAGAGTAGATTCTCGTGATGCCGTTGCACCCCGGAACAGCCCGGGTGGGCTGTGACAAAATGACGAGCCAGTGACTGAAACAAAATGAGCCGCCACCCCTATGACTGGTAAGGTACTATATAACTATACAAAGTGAATTTTGGAGACGATTAGAGCACCATAACGTGTTAGTGATGCACATTGCATCGCTAACAACTCACTGGAGTGAGGTTCCATTTAAATAGGCACGTCTCATCCGTGTTCACCAATGAACTAATTGTTCCAGGGATCATTCAACAAGGCAAAAATCAAAGTTCACCACCTAATATAACTAGTATAATTGAAGAAGAAGAAGTACGCCTGCGTCTGAGCAAATTAAACATTGACAACTCCCCTGGCCCAGATGGCATTCATCCACGGATACTGAGGGAGCTGAGCTCAGTAATTGACAGACCGCTGTATCTCATATTCTTAGACTTTCTTGTAAAAGGGTCAGTGCCACAGGATTGGAGGAGGCTCACGTGGTACCAATATTTAAGAAAGGTGAGAAGGTGGATCCAGGCATTATAAGAGACGACCTGCAGAAATATATTGCAGAGAATAATCTAATAATTGGCAACCAGCATGAATTCATGAAAGATAGGTCATGTCTAACTAACATGTTGGGTTTCTATGAGGAGGTGAGTGCAGATCTGGATGTAGGTAATGCAGCTGATTTATCTGGACTTTCCAAAGGGATCTGCTACTGTACCACATAACAGCCTTATACTGAAGCTACTGAAGCCGAGACTGGGGGAAATTATATGCAGATGGGTAACGAAATGGCTAAAGGGCATGAAAGAAAGCGTTATAAATGGGATATAGTAAGCAGTCGGGGCCACGAGGATCTGTACTTGGAGCAGTGGGGGCCACAAGGATCTATACTGGGAGTAGTGGGGGCCACAAGGATCTGTGCTAGGACTGATTCCTTTAACCTCTTTCTTATTGACCTTGTGGATGGGATTGAGAGTAAAGTGTCCGTCTGATGCTTATTCTTTGCTGACGACACTAAACAATGCAGGATACTAATATTTGACCTTGATAGTACAATGTTACAGAACGATCTGGATAAGACGTCTGACGGGCAAACACTCGGCAGATGAGGTGTAATGTAGATAAATGTCGAGTAATGCACCGAGGATGGAGGAATCCTACGGCTGCATGTACATTAGATGGGAGAATACTAGGAACCACAGAACAGGAGAAGGACGGGGGATTCTGGTTACAAGTAAGCTGAGCAGCAGCACTCAATGTCAGGCAGCAGCCGCTAGAGCAGACAAGATTTTAGGATGTATAAAAAGAGAGATAAAATCCGAATGTATTGTTACCCCTTTATAAATCACTGATGGGGCCACATCTAGAATATGGGATCCAGTGTGAGTAGTGTACAGCGCAGGGTAAGTATAGGACTAGCTTTAGGATTGCATAAGCACGGTTTATATAGTAAGTGGTTTAGCAACAGTATAGAATATAAGAAACACACTCTACAGCATAATGGGACTGGGACACTGTAAAGTGCCAGAGCGTAACTGGACAGCGACTCGGTCATGACTACTGCTCTGCCGCACTTTATAGGACCATACTAAGGACCAGGGGGCACTCATAAGGGTGGAAGAAAGGAGATTCCGGCAGCTAGATAGGAAAGGGTTCTTTACAGTTAGAGCAGTCAGAAAGTGGAATACCCGAACACAAGAGGTAGTGATGGCCTACTCCACAATAAAGAGATAATTTTTGGACCATACATTGTTAAAAAAAACATTACTCCTTCCGCACTCAACGCCTGACTAATAAACACCTGCACGGTAGGCATCTTCGACCAAGAAAGGATAATTTTTGGATTTTTTTTTTTTCTTAAAAAAAAAAAGAAACAGCAAAAAGTCCTACAGTACGTTATGTTATGAAACAGGCTGCTAGTCAACATTCTTTTATCCATAACCATATAGCGTTAAAAAGCGTGAAAGGGGTTGAATATAGCCCTAGGGGACCTCAGGGTGTTACACACTTGTTTTCAGGGCAATTGAAGGCTTTGCAGTGGGACACTCATTACAGGTGGAAGAAAGGCGAATTCGGCAGCTAGATAGGAAAGGGTTCTTTACATTTAGAGCAGTCAGAATGTGGAATACCTGAACACAAGATGTAGTAATTGCCTACTCCACAATAAAGGGATAATTTTTGGACCATACATTGTCAAAAAAATTACTCCTTCCGCATACAATGCCTACCTATTAAACACCTGCACGGTAGGCATCTTCGACCAAGAAAGGATAATTTTTGGATTTTTTCTTAAAAAAACAAAACATAGGAAAATGTCCTACATTACCTTATGTTATAAAACAATCTGTTAGTCACCATTCTTTTATCCATAACCAGATAGCGTTAAAAAGCGTGAAAGGGGTTGAATATAGCCCTAGGAGACCTCAGGGTATTACACACTTGTTTTCGGGGCAATTGAAGGCTTTGCAGTATTTTCGATATTGGTGCAAATAGAATTCCCTGGCAAAATTTGGCAAAGCTCTATAGTCGACGACCACGAAAAATGTGACTATGTAGAAGCGAGCTGGACTACTTCTGGCTCACTAGGGAAGTTGGAGGTCAAACATCTAAGGTGCCTACACGCTTTATCCGGGGCCCGGTTAGGGCTGGGGCCTGTTGTCAGTTGGATGTTGTCTGCATGCATCTCAGCAGATGTACATTTACATTAATTTCTGCATATATTGCTGAATGGTCCTTTTATATCTCAGACCCGTCTATTCTAGATCGGATCCATCCTGCCGCATATATTTATATCCCAGGAATGGCTGCAATGCTGAAATATAAATTAGGGTCATGCGAGGCGCGGAGACATTCATTGCCCTCCAAGGTCTCATTCAGCAGCTTTGCATTTACTATCCCTGCTGGATCTGCAGTCTGAGCCCTCGGGCACCAATGTAGGAACAATGGGGAATTAAAAGGGTCCATTAAAACGTGGTGACCTGTGTGTACAGAAGGCATTGCGGGCATTCTCCGGCTGTCATCGGCGGACATGTTATCACCTCCGCATTATGTCTAATGTTTATTTCATTACTATTGATCCTTGTGGTTAGAAGCTGCCAGACAATCCGGGCATCTTACACACAATGCAGTCACTGTAATGGGGCTGGATGCTGACAGCTGCTTATGATCATGTTCTAACAATGTGCACAGGGTCTCTGCATGTCCTGATGGAGGGAACTCTTACATTTTTGTTGTCCTTTTTTTCACAGGAGATATTTTTACTACACCTCCTTCTCACTCTTCCTGCATAATGACCTACATAGAAGTCACAGAGCATGCTCACAATATTGTCCAATGGAAGCCAGTAGGTTATGTCACAGCTCACCTCCTCGTCCCTGCGCAATAACCTCTGTACAAGTCACAGAGCATGCCCACAATACTGTCCAATGGTAGCCAGTAGGTTATGTCACAGCTCACCTCCTCGTCACTGCGCAATAACCTCTGTACAGGTCACACAGCATGCTCACAATACTGTCCAATGGAAGCCAGTAGGTTATGTCACAGCTCACCTCCTCATCCCTGCGCAATAACATCTGTACAGGTCACAGAGCATGTCCACAATACTGTCCAATGGTAGCCAGTAGGTTATGTCACAGCTCACCTCCTCATCCCTGCGCAATAACCTCTGTACAGGTCTCAGAGCATGCCCACAGTACTGTCCAATGGAATCCAGTAGGTTATGTCACAGCTCACCTCCTCGCCCCTGCGCAATAACATCTGTACAGGTCACAGAGCATGTCCACAAAACTGTCCAATGGTAGCCAGTAGGTTATGTCACAGCTCACCTCATCCCTGCGCAATAACCTCTGTACAGGTCTCAGAGCATGCCCACAATACTGTCCAGTGGAATCCAGTAGGTTATGTCACAGCTTACCTCCTCGTCCCTGCGCAATAACCTCTGTACAGGTCACAGAGCATGCCCGCAATACTCTCCAATGGAAGCCAGTAGGTTATGTCACAGCTCACCTCCTCGTCCCTGCGCAATAACCTCTGTACAGGTCACAGAGCATGCCGACAATACTGTCCAATAGAAGCAAGTAGGATATGTCACAACTCACTTCCTCGTCCCTGCGCAATTACCTCTGTACAGGTCACAGAGTATGCCCACAGTACTGTCCAATGGAAGCCAGTAGGTTGTTACAGCTCACCTCCTCGTCACTGCGCAATACCTCTGTACAGGTCACACAGCATGCTCACAATACTGCCAATGGAAGCCAGTAGGTTATGTCACAGCTCACCTCCTCGTCCCTGCGCAATAACCTCTGTACAAGTCACAGAGCATGCCCACAATACTGTCCAATGGTAGCCAGTAGGTTATGTCACAGCTCACCTCCTCGTCACTGCGCAATAACCTCTGTACAGGTCACACAGCATGCTCACAATACTGTCCAATTGAAGCCAGTAGGTTATGTCACAGCTCACCTCCTCGTCCCTGCGCAATAACATCTGTACAGGTCACAGAGCATGTCCACAATACTGTCCAATGGTAGCCAGTAGGTTATGTCACAGCTCACCTCCTCATCCCTGCGCAATAACCTCTGTACAGGTCTCAGAGCATGCCCACAGTACTGTCCAATGGAATCCAGTAGGTTATGTCACAGCTCACCTCCTCGCCCCTGCGCAATAACATCTGTACAGGTCACAGAGCATGTCCACAAAACTGTCCAATGGTAGCCAGTAGGTTATGTCACAGCTCACCTCCTCATCCCTGCGCAATAACCTCTGTACAGGTCTCAGAGCATGCCCACAATACTGTCCAGTGGAAGCCAGTAGGTTATGTCACAGCTTACCTCCTCGTCCCTGCGCAATAACCTCTGTACAGGTCACAGAGCATGCCCGCAATACTCTCCAATGGAAGCCAGTAGGTTATGTCACAGCTCACCTCCTCGTCCCTGCGCAATAACCTCTGTACAGGTCACAGAGCATGCCGACAATACTGTCCAATAGAAGCAAGTAGGATATGTCACAACTCACTTCCTCGTCCCTGCGCAATTACCTCTGTACAGGTCACAGAGTATGCCCACAGTACTGTCCAATGGAAGCCAGTAGGTTGTTACAGCTCACCTCCTCGTCACTGCGCAATACCTCTGTACAGGTCACACAGCATGCTCACAATACTGCCAATGGAAGCCAGTAGGTTATGTCACAGCTCACCTCCTTGTCACTGCGCAATAACCTCTGTACAGGTCACACAGCATGCTCACAATACTGTTCAATGGAAGCCAGTAGGTTATTTCACAGCTCACCTCCTCGTCCCTGCGCAATAACCTCTGTACAGGTCACAGAGCATGCTCACAATACTGTCCAATGGAAGCCAGTAGGTTATGTCACAGCTCACCTCCTCGTCCCTGCGCCATAACCTCTGCACAGGTCACAGAGCATGCTCACAATACTGTCCAATGGAAGCCAGTAGGTTATGTCACAGCTCACCTCCTCGTCCCTGCGCAATAACCTCTGTACAGGTCACAGAACATTCCCACAACTCTCTCCTATAGAAGACAGTAGGTGATGTCACATATCACTTCCTCCCCCTTCCTGCATAAAAACTTTTATACAGGTCACAGGACATGGCCACAATACTTCCTATGGAAGATGGTAGGTGACATCACAGCTCACCTCCTCCCTACACCATGACTACCTTCTCTTCCCCATTCATGCATAATGATCTCTATACAGGTCATGCCCACAATACTGTCCTATACAAGCCATTAGCTGATGTCACAGTTCACCTCCTCTTCACCTCCTCTTCCTCCCTATACAATTACCGTATATCTTCAACAGTCACTACGCATGTCCACAACAACCTATAGACACTAATAGGTGATGTCACAGTTAGTTCCACTCCTCCCACTGCCTCCAAATGACTCCTATACAGGTCACAGAGCATGCCCACAACACTCTACTATAGAAGCCAGGAGGTAATGTCACAGCTCACCTCCTGCCCGCCCTCACTGTACAATGACTTCTGCAGCTGTAACAGAGCATGCCCACAACACACAGAAGACATTAATATAATTAATAGTCACAGCTCACCTCCTCCCTCTCCCTGCACAATGACCTCTGCACAGATCACAGAACATGCCCACAGCACTCTCTTATAGAAGTCAGTGAATATCACCAGTCTATTCCTTTCCATGGTCTATGCAGCTGCTGTAATGCAGATCCCTAAATTCTGTAAACAGCAGCTCAGGTACAATGGCCGCCCCCACAATCATGTGCAAAAAAGGAAGACTAAGTATTAGTATGGGGTTCTAATTAGTGAACACATGTGACACATTCCCTATAGCACCGATAAACACCGCAGAACACTTTACCTGCCACTAATAATGGTGTTTATGGAGACGCAGCCGCTCTGGACTTTCCATGGCAGGTGCTGCTATCACCATGGGGGGGGGGGGGTTACAGCTAGAACAATGTATCCTGCCCCATGTTTCCGCTTCTGTTCAAAGCCTCCAATTCCTTCATCAAATTCCCAAATGATTTGATTTTCACTGTTTCCGCTCATCTGTTTCCTGAACTTCTGCACAAGATGGGTATGTGCCCCGAGCACAGAGCAAAGGTGGTATAACATGGGTAACCTGCTGTATTCTTCTCACATGGAACTGCTATAAACGTATTCACAGTGTAAAAAAAAGATTATATGCACCCACACAATATTGCCACTAGTGAAGCCCACGCATTATGATGCCCCTACACAGTATGAGGTCCTCATGGCCCCAACAACATATAGTATGAGGCCTCAATACTGTATAATGTCCTCAACCCCCCCTCACACACACACATAGTATGATGTCCTCACACAGTATGATGCCCCACACAGTATGATGTCCTCACAGCCCCCACAACATATAGTATGAGGCCTCAATACTGTATAATGTCCTCAACGCCCCCTTCACACACACACACACACAGTATGATGTCCTCACACAGTATGATGCCCCACACAGTATGATGTCCTCACGGCCCCACAACATATAGTATGAGGCCTCAATACTGTATAATGTCCTCAACCCCCCCTCACACACACACATAGTATGATGTCCTCACACAGTATGATGTCCCACACAGTATGATGTCCTCACGGCCCCACAACATATAGAATGAGGCCTCCACACTGTATGATGTCCTCAAAACCTTTACACACAGTATGATGTCCTCACACAGTATGATGTCCTCACAGCCCCCACAACATATAGTATGAGACCTCCGCACTGTATGATGTCCTCAAAACCTTTACACACAGTATGATGTCCTCACACAGTATGACGTCCTCATAAACCCTCACACACACAGTATGATGTCCCCACAGCCCCACAACATATAGTATGAGGCCTCAATACTGTATAATGTCCTCAACCCCCCCCTCTCACACACACACAGTATGATGTCCTCACACAGTATGATGCCCCACACAGTATGAGGTCCTCACGGCCCCAACAACATATAGTATGAGGCCTCAATACTGTATAATGTCCTCAACCCCCCCTCACACACACACACACACACACACACAGTATGATGTCCTCAGACAGTATGATGTCCTCACAGCCCCCACAACATATAGTATGAGGCCTCCACACTGTATGATGTCCTCAAAACCTTTACACACAGTATGATGTCCTCACACAGTATGACGTCCTCATAAACCCTCTCACACACACAGTATAATGTCCCCACACAATATGATGTCCTCACAAGCCCCCTACAGTATGATGCCCCCACACCATATGAGGTACTCAGAGCCCCACCACACACGCAGTATTATGCTCCCACACAGTATGATGTCGTCACAACACCTCACACACACAGTATGAAACCACCACACTATATGATGTCCTCACAGCCCCACCACACACACAGTATGATGCCCCCACACAGTATGATGTCCTCACAGCCCCTAACATCTATATATATAATTGTCTAAGGGTTTTTCTGTCTGCCTGTCTGTCTGTCTGTCCTGGAAATCCCGCGTCTCTGATTGGTCGAGGCCGCCAGGCCTCGACCAATCAGCGATGGGCACAGTATCGACGTAGAAACCCGCGTCTCTGATTGGTCGAGGCCTGATCAGCGATGGGCACAGCGACGATGATGTCATAAAGGACGTAGACATCCCGCGTCTGATTGGTCGAGGCCGCCAGAAATCCCACGTCTGATTGGTCGAGGCCGCCAGGCCTCGACCAATCAGCGACGGGCACAGCGACGATGATGTCATAAAGGACGTAGACATCCCGCGTCTCTGATTGGTCGAGGCCGCCAGGGACAGCGACGATGATGTCATAAAGGATGTAGAAATCCCACGTTTCTGATTCAGCGACGGGCACAGTATCGACATAGATGTCATAATGGTTGCCATGGCGACGATGATGTCATAAAGGTTGCGTCGACCAATCAGCGACGGGCACAGTCTGCCGCGAATTCTGGAATCATCATTGTCCATATACTACGGGGACATGCATATTCTAGAATACCCTCTAGTAACTGAAGCGGGGGCACCACAACAGGAAAGGGGATCCAACCAGGTCTATGTAATACTAAACCATAAAAAACAAAAACAAGAAATAGACCATAAACGGGGATCACCCAAGGCACTGGATTGAGTATAGAAAATGCAATCTTTACTGAAATAACACTTATGGACAAACAGATGACCACATGGGGCACACAATTAAAAACATTTAAAATTGGTCACGCATAGGACCTAAAGACATAAACAAGTGGCCCATAATAGAGCCCTCCTCCTTGTACGATCCCTCCCAATACACTCTATAACGGCTATTAATAATGTGTATAATATAGGATGTCTGCATGAACAGCACTACAGAGGATATCAGGTGAAATACCCATACCTTAGGACAACATTCTATCCAATAGGAGTTATGCACCAGTTAATGAATACCTGATAACAGCAGGCTAACTAATATGACATGTAGAACACATAAATATGGCAAAACCTTCTTACAATATCGCAAAAAAACAAATATAAGGAGCTATAGATAAAACATGCACAGTGGATCAAGTTGGTTCTAAACCACAAATGTGACAGGTAAACCTGCTCACTTGGAACATAACAATGTATCTAACACAAGTTATATAGCGGTTCCACTAATTTGGTCTGCCATGTAATGAGGCCTAAAACATGAAAAAAAAACACAGTCTCCTATGGTGAGGAGAATAGGAAACCTGCTGGAAAATAAATACTTCGATAGCCGATAACGAAAACTGGTACGCAAACCCAAATGCTGTTCAAGTCCTATATACAACCAGGGGGGGTATCGACTGGAGGAGCAGAGACCCGACGCGTGTCGCCACAGCAGTGGCTTCGTCAGGGGTAGCTCCTGTGGAGATCCGGCGTCCTTATCTAGTCAAGTGATTGCACTTTACGCAGCTGCAGCTGTGCTGCTTACTAGAGGCAAACATGTACTTCATTGCCCGGTGATTCCGGAGGCGGCGCTAAGTGAGCTAACAGCATGTGAGCCCACAGGGCTCCCCCACTCCTCCTACCTTCGTCACCATGCCTGCATAGCGGTTGCCATAGCGCCCTATACACGCGGCAGTCTCTGACTCATCCATTGTGCGTGTAGCAGAAGACTCCTCCTGCTATCTGCCGTCACACTTCCGGTATTGTAACCATGGTCACCGGTTGTGTGCGGCAACTGAGGAGCGCTACGGCGCCTGCGCCCGCAGGCTCTACCATCAAGTCTTGCCGCACCTGATCACTTCTATCACAGCGCAGTGGCGGCATACCTCTATCCAGGGGATTTCCCTGTTAGCCGTCACACTGTTTCTACTGTGTACAACAGTGATAGATGCTTCGTGCAGCAAATACTAAACCCATAAACGCACATGTGTGAAGGAGGAAGACTGCCAATGATAGTTACAACCCTCAATATAAGTACCATAAGTAAACAGGATTACAATTAGTATAGCCTCCATTCAATTTACAGGGCAAATGTACATAAGGGGACGCACCCCATTTGGCCCCAAAAAATTTGTTGGGGTTATTTTGCCTTGTAACATGAACTACATATCACTGGGTACCACTCATAGGTATCAATAGGCTCAACGATGTATATATACCTGGTGGTTATTTCAAAACTTACAACAGCATACCCCCGAGGGGGCGCCATAGAAGCTCGGCGTACGCCCAATACAGAGAGCCTAACACCGTGCATATAGTCTCCGTTATACACAGACGGCACGGACGCATAGGAAAAGTCCTCACCTATCAGGTCATGATTGGAGTAATCCAATCAATATTAATATTGATAACACTAACATGGTGTCTACACCCACAAGGACTTATGTACAATTCCATTTATTAGGGGTCAACCTTCATATGATGTCAATACTATATTCCGTGCTGGACAAGGAATAAGTCCATGAGGGTGATGTTTATGGTATACAGATCACAATCAGTAGAAATGAAAGTAAAACAGTCAGTGCTACTGCTTCAGACTACGAAGAAAAATGATTCAAATAGCAGACGTCTCAATAGGAGACCTGACTGAAACTCCCCAGTAAAAAATGACACAAGAGGAGACTGGTTCCAGAGTCACCCTTTGCATACTTGATACCTTCTCAAAGTCCTGCACCAAGGACACCACAATTGCCACAAAGCAGGTAGACGAACGCACTCTTTCAAGGAACCTAAGTTTAATATTAAGGTGCAGCCACCAAATATCAAAAATGCACATAAACCCCAATGTCTCCCCCAAAAAAACCTCTCAAGGGGGACAGAATTACTATTATTGTGGCAGATGCGAATACCACCAAAAAGGTGGATATTGTGCTGTTCACACAGACATCAGGTGACAAATATTCATGCCACCACTAGAAAGATCATGCTGTTCATGCAGAGATCAGGGACCTGGTGAGCAAACAATTAATTTTAAAGAGTTTATCATGAAACTGCCTAACGTGCCTATCAGTCCTATGTACATACATTTGGGCACAGCATCCAAAACAGGGCTTTAATTGCCCATTCAAACCCACACCATACCAAGTGAGGTTTCAAGCTTATTTATAAAATCCTGTGAACAGAAGATCTTCATTCAGTCCAAGTGGGGTTTGACTATTCAAATTGAAAATCCATTTGGACTCTCGTCTGAGTAGTTCAAGTGTAATGTCTCCACCTCTGATGTCTGAGGGAACAGATTCCAAACCCACGATCTTGATCCCTTTACTTTGTGAGTTGTGTGTTGATAGAAAATGCTATGCCACCGAGGTCAAGGTTTTGCCCTTTTCCAAGTCCTTCTTGGCCGTTGTTATATTTGAAAGGTGTTGTTGTATTCTTCTTTTCAACTCCTGTGTTGTTTGGCCAACATACGTCTTTGGGCATGGGCAGATGAGGGCATAAACCAAGTTGCGTGATTTACAATTAAAGTACGATTTCACCGCCATCTGTAATGAAGAGGAGGAAGATGAAGGAAACATTTCACTGCTACTAATTAATGGGCATATGTTACATTTGCCACAAGGGAATTTACCAGTCACCCTAAATCCTCTATTCAGTCTAGTTACCGGACGCTTAAAGTGGCTGTGACTCAAACAATCTTTCAGATTTTTTGGCCTTCTAGCTATTAGGCTAGGCCGTTCGGCTATGTGTGGTCTTAGTTTAGGTTCACTGCAAAGGATTCCCCAGTGTTTTGTGAGGATCCCACGGATTTCTTGCCACTGATTGTTAAATGTTGTAATGACCCCTAATGGTCTTGAAGCGGTGTTTTGTCTGGGTTGCAATAAGCTTCCTCTATCAACCTCTCTGGCTGTGGTGTATGCATTTGCAATTACCTTTCCAGCGTAGCCTTGATTTTTGAATCGTTGAGTCAAGTCCTGTGAATGTCTTCGGAAATCCTCCTGAGTGCTGCAGTTACGCCTTATCCGATAGAACTGTCCCTTTGGGATACCTTTCTTCAAGTGCTGTGGGTGGAAACTTGAAAAGTGTAAAATAGAGGTATGCCGCCAGTGCGCTGTGATAGAAGTGATCAGGTGCGGCAAGACTTGATGGTAGAGCCTGCGGGCGCAGGCGCCATAGCGCTCCTCAGTTGCCGCACACAACCGGTGACCATGGTTACAATACCGGAAGTGTGACGGCAGATAGCAGGAGGAGTCTTCTGCTACACGCACAATGGATGAGTCAGAGACTGCCGCGTGTATAGGGCGCTATGGCAACCGCTATGCAGGCATGGTGACGAAGGTAGGAGGAGTGGGGGAGCCCTGTGGGCTCACATGCTGTTAGCTCACTTAGCGCCGCCTCCGGAATCACCGGGCAATGAAGTACATGTTTGCCTCTAGTAAGCAGCACAGCTGCAGCTGCGTAAAGTGCAATCACTTGACTAGATAAGGACGCCGGATCTCCACAGGAGCTACCCCTGACGAAGCCACTGCTGTGGCGACACGCGTCGGGTCTCTGCTCCTCCAGTCGATACCCCCCCTGGTTGTATATAGGACTTGAACAGCATTTGGGTTTGCGTACCAGTTTTCGTTATCGGCTATCGAAGTATTTATTTTCCAGCAGGTTTCCTATTCTCCTCACCATAGGAGACTGTGTTTTTTTTTCATGTTTTAGGCCTCATTACATGGCAGACCAAATTAGTGGAACCGCTATATAACTTGTGTTAGATACATTGTTATGTTCCAAGTGAGCAGGTTTACCTGTCACATTTGTGGTTTAGAACCAACTTGATCCACTGTGCATGTTTTATCTATAGCTCCTTATATTAGTTTTTTTGCGATATTGTAAGAAGGTTTTGCCATATTTATGTGTTCTACATGTCATATTAGTTAGCCTGCTGTTATCAGGTATTCATTAACTGGTGCATAACTCCTATTGGATAGAATGTTGTCCTAAGGTATGGGTATTTCACCTGATATCCTCTGTAGTGCTGTTCATGCAGACATCCTATATTATACACATTATTAATAGCCGTTATAGAGTGTATTGGGAGGGATCGTACAAGGAGGAGGGCTCTATTATGGGCCACTTGTTTATGTCTTTAGGTCCTATGCGTGACCAATTTTAAATGTTTTTAATTGTGTGCCCCATGTGGTCATCTGTTTGTCCATAAGTGTTATTTCAGTAAAGATTGCATTTTCTATACTCAATCCAGTGCCTTGGGTGATCCCCGTTTATGGTCTATTTCTTGTTTTTGTTTTTTATATTCTAGAATACCCGATGCGTTAGAATCGGGCCACAATCTAGTACAGTATAAGACCCCAACACTGTATGATGTTCTGACAACCCCCCACACAGTATGATTTTCTCACATAGTATGATGTCCTGACAGCCCCTCACACACACAGTATGATGTCCCCACAGCCGCATGAACATACAGTGAGAGCCCCTACACACATAAAAAAATAGAGGAGAAATGGCATATCCCTTCCATAAAATCAATCCTCTTTATTGGATATTCATGGTAAAATACATAGTAAAGATCCTTCACATGATAAAGTCACTGACGCGTTTCCACCAGAACGGATTTTAAGGAATATGGAGGTGCCTCTCCTAATTTAGTTTATAATGAAGGTCCACAACGGGACTGGTAGTTGGTTGTTCTCTGTGGAAGGCGGCGATGTTGTGTTGTGTGAGCACAATATGGCGGACTGTGATAGCAGAGAGAGAGGTACACACAAGATTACTCACAGAAACAACTGACGGGTCATCTGTCTGCTTCTCCCTCCAGTAATGAGCCGTATAGAAGGTGGAAGTGATGTAAGACAGACAGGAACCAAGACTAATGTCAATAAATCACACATCCGTCATGACGAAGGAGCGGATTATGAGAAGCCCAAAAAAGTCGATATGAAAATGAGACCCTAGCGGGCGCACATCGACGGGATAACATGGGGCCTCGTACTGACATCACTTCACCCAACGTCGAGTGTCTGACGTGCAAGGGTTAAAAAAATGGGTGATAAACAGAAGCCTGCAGAGGACTGTGGCTACCTGATATGAGGGAAGATGGTTATCTAAACAAATTAAAAAAACATCATGTCTAATTACAAATTTTCCCCAAGAAAATTCAGATTTGACACAATCGGAACTTTTGGAGGGTAGGGTTCACATGAAACCCATAAAATGGAGGCCAGGGGACTCAGAAGGAATGAAAAAGAGACAAACCTCCTATACTCACCTCTCTGCACCCCTCCCCACCGCTGCCTGGTGCGGATCCTATTGGACAGTCGTTTTCTTCTTGACACTTCTATGTCTTCTCTCTTCTTATTGACTGGGCATCACTCTGTCACGTGGGACACGACCCATTTCAGCGCTCTCGTGGGGCACAACGCACATCGTTTTCGTCACATGTTGTGCCTGTGCTCCACGTGGGCTCGGGTCAACAACGGCTCCAGAAGAAAGACGACCCTGAAGTTGCGAGAAGGAGAAGGCCCAACAGGAGTGGTGGGACACGTATAGAGAGGACCGAGGTGAGGATTTTTTTTTTACCACTTTTTGGCAGATTTGATTTGCAGCAAATTAATTTGATGCAAATCAAATCGCATGATCTGCACCATAAGCCGAAAATTGGTATTTGCTGCTCGGTGATGGGAACACGAGTTGTCGGTCCGATATTCTTGGATGAAAATTTAGCTTACAGAATAATTAGCCTGAGCAGACTTTGCTGTGGAGGTCCCAGTGTAGCCTTGCTGATACAAGTTGTGTCATCGCCAATCTTCCATTTTCTATGTTGGTTAGAAACTTGCAGCTCCTTTTTCAGCTGCTTCTGATCTGGTCATTACCTCTCCATATAACACCTGGCCAGACCTTCTCTACCTTGCCAGTGAAAGCTTTGCTTCCTAGCTCCTTGGAGACACTGTGCTGAATAGGAGACTGTTAGGCTACGTTCACACTAGCGTTGTGCGTCGCTGCGTCGGCGACGCAACGCACGCAAAAACACAGCAAAACGCACGCAAAAACGCTGCGTTTTGCGACGCATGTGTCGGTTTTTGCCGAAATTTGGACGCAAGAAAAATGCAACTTGTTGCGTTTTCTTGGTCCGACGCTAGCGGCAAAAAAGACGCATGCGTCGCACAACGCAACAACAAAAAAACGCATGCGTCCCCCATGTTAAATATAGGGGCGCATGACGCATGCGTCGCCGCTGCGTCGCCCGACGCAAACTAGCATAACGCTAGTGTGAACGTTACCTTATTGCTTCTGCAAGATTGTTGCGTGCTGTTTTTGGGTGTATGCTTTCCTCATCGTCCTATTCCCATTTGGTCAGTGCATTTCTATCCTTCCTTATGTTTACCTTTGGGGAGTGTTTGTATGTTTGTTTATTTCCGTTATCCCTGTTTTGTCTTTGTGTCTTGTTTACCTTATATTTCTGTCCCAGGCCTCATGGGGTGGGGGAAGGGACAGATCAGGGTTTAACAGAAGCATAATAAGGTCGGAGACTCAGGCCTCTCCACCTTCAAGAGTACCCCAGGACAGAGATAGTTAGGTTCCTAGTTCCAGGTACAGTTTGAGGCCTCCCTTTCTTAATGAAGACCATCACAGCGTGACACTAGCATTGCACAGGAACACCATAGATTCTAATAAGGACAGGGTAATCCTACATTTACCCTGCGGTGGCGCTGAAGGGAAAGTGCACACCTGCTGCCATGCTTTAATCGATCACAGCAAGACCTCCTTTATTATGTTCATTAAAGGAAGAAATGCCTGTAAATGCACCAAGAAGCCGCCGTGACCCTCGCTTGTGGCTAAATCTTTCCTGGAAACTGCCGCCTGGCTATTTTCGTCTCCTCCTGACCATTACCCAATCAGATTGTGCTGTGTATCTTACAAGGAGGCAATGTACAGGAGATGAGCCGGCTGCGGGGGCATTTCTAAGCATAAGAACTGAAGTGTACATAAGAAGAGTTAGATAACCGCCATCTCAGCCCGCAGACTCTCTGCCCCGCAGACATGTGGCCTACTTTCTTGTATTTCCTGCCGAGCTGAAGCCGGAATATATAACACAGGATTTCTAGTCTCGACATGTATTCAGCCACGACACGGGCACGTTCCTAGCCCAGGTAGTGGCTGCAGGTGAAGCACAGAGAGTCCTGGAGCTTGTAGTGACTACATTGGGAAATGTACTGTGAATGGGTCTAATATTAGAGATGTAGGTACGCCCAGGTAACGGAACCATCAACGTAACGATGTGTTACTATGAATAACTATCATAATAGATGTATAACTGCCGTCCTTATGATTGTCAACTAACTCGTTACTTCTGTACCTCACAATAAAGTCATGTTTGTCATAGGGCCACTGCGCCTGTAAAGACGAGTTGCTTACTTTATATATAACACTTGTATAAAACATATTTATATCTTTACATATATATGTACCGTATATGCACCATCATACAGTGCTAGAATAAAACTATCATACAACACCCAATTAATACAATCGTACAGTGCCCAAGTAATTAAATACTTTGTGACTGTATTATTGGAGCACTGTATGACTGTATTATTGGAGCACTATATGACTACTATAAGAGCACTGTATTATTCTATTATTGGAGCACTGTATGACTGTATTATTGGAGCACTGTATGACTGTATTATTGGAGCACTGTATGACTGTATTATTGGAGCACTGTATGGCTGTACTATAAGACCACTGTATTATTCTATTATTGGAGCACTGTGTGACTGTATTATTGGAGCACTGTATGGCTGTACTATAAGACCACTGTATTATTCTATTATTGGAGCACTGTATGGCTGTATTATTGGAGCACTATATGACTGTACTATAAGAGCACTGTATTATTCTATTATTGGAGCACTGCATGACTGTATTATAGGAGCACTGCATGACTGTATTATAGAAGCACTGTATGACTGTATTATTGGAGCACTATATGACTACTATAAGAGCACTGTATTATTCTATTATTGGAGCACTGTGTGACTGTATTATTGGAGCATTGTATGACTGTATTATTGGAGCACTATATGACTGTATTATTGGAGCACTGTATGACTGTATTATTGGAGCACTATATGACTGTACTATAAGAGCACTGTATTATTCTATTATTGGAGCACTGCATGACTGTATTATAAGAGCACTGTATTATTCTATTATTGGAGCACTGTATGACTGTATTATTGGAGCACTATATGACTGTACTATAAGAGCACTGTATTATTCTATTATTGGAGCACTGCATGACTGTACTATAAGAGCACTGTATTATTCTATTATTGGAGCACTGTATGACTGTATTATTGGAGCACTATATGACTGTACTATAAGAGCACTGTATTATTCTATTATAGGAGCACTGCATGACTGTATTATAGAAGCACTGTATGACTGTATTATTGGAGCACTATATGCCTACTATAAGAGCACTGTGTTATTCTATTATTGGAGCACTGTGTGACTGTATTATAGGATCGTTATATGATTATATTATTGGAGCACTGTGTGACTGTATTATTGGAGCACTGTATTACTGTATTATAGGATCACTATATGATTATATTATTGGAGCACTGTGTGACTGTATTATAGGAGCACTGCATGACTGTATTATAGGATCACTATATGATTATATTATTGGAGCACTGTGTGACTGTATTATTGGAGCACTGTATGACTGTATTATAGGATCACTATATGATTATATTATTGGAGCACTGTGTGACTGTATTATTGGAGTGTTGTATGATTGTATTATTGGAGCACTGTATGACTGTATTATTGGAGTGTTGTATGATTGTATAATTGGAGCACTGTATGATTGTAGTAATGGAGCTACATATAATTGTATTATTAGAGCACTGTGTGACTATATTATAGCACTGTATGATAGTTTTATTGGAGCACTGTATTGCTATATTATTGTAGCACTGTATGACTGTACTATAAGAGCACTGTATTATTCTATTATTGGAGCACTGCATGACTCTATTATAGGAGCACTGTATTGCTGTATTATTGTAGCACTGTATGATTGTATTATTGGAGCACTGTATGACTGTATTATTGGAGCATTGTATGATTGTATTATTGGAGCACTGTATGATTGTATTATTGGAGCACTGTATGATTGTATTATTGGAGCTCCATGTGACTGTATTATTGGAGCACTGTATGAGTGTATTATTGGAGCACTATATGACTGTATTATAGAAGAACCGCATGACTGTATAATTGAAGCACTGTATGAGTTTATTATAGGAGCACTGTATGATTCTATTATTAGAGCTCCGTGTGACTGTATTATTGGAGCACTGTATGATTGTATTATTGGAGCACTGTATGAGTGTATTATAGTAGCACCGTATGATTGTATTATTGGAGCACTGTATTGCTGTATTATTGTAGCATTGTATGATTGTATTATTGGAGCACTGTATGACTGTATTATTGGAGCATTGTATGATTGTATTATTGGAGCACTGTATGATTGTATTATTGGAGCTCCATGTGACTGTATTATTGGAGCACTGTATGAGTGTATTATTGGAGCACTATATGACTGTGTTATAGAAGCACCGCATGACTGTATAATTGAAGCACTGTATGAGTTTATTATAGGAGCACTGTATGATTCTATTATTAGAGCTCCGTGTGACTGTATTATTGGAGCACTGTATGATTGTATTATTGGAGCACTGTATGAGTGTATTATAGGAGCACTGTATGAGTGTATTATAGGAGCACTGTATGAGTTTATTATTGGAGCACTATATGACTGTTTTGTAGGAGCACTGTATGACTGTATTATTGGAGCACTGTATGATTGTATTATAGGAAGCACTGTATGAGTTTATTATTGGAGCACTATATGACTGTTTTGTAGGAGCACTGTATGACTGTATTATTGGAGCACTGTATGATTGTATTATAGGAGCACTGTATGATTGTATTATAGGAGAACCGTATATAGTATTATAGGAGCACTGCATAAGTGTATTATTGGAGCACTGTATGACTGTGTTATTGGAGCACTGTATGAGTGTATTATAAGAGCACTGTATGAGTTTATTATTGGAGCACTATATGACTGTTTTGTAGGAGCACCGTATGACTGTATTATTGGAGCACTGTATGATTTTATTATAGGAGCACCGTATGATTGTATTATAGGAGCACTGTATGAGTGTATTATAGGAGCACTGTATGATTGTATTATAAGAGCACTGTATTATTCTATTATTGGAGCACTGTGTGACTGTATTATAGGAGCACTGTATTACTGTATTATAGGATCACTATATGATTATATTATTGGAGCACTGTGTGACTGTATTATTGGAGTGCTGTATGATTGTATAATTGGAGCACTGTATGATTGTAGTAATGGAGCTACATATAATTGTATTATTACAGCACTGTGTGACTATATTATAGCACTGTATGATAGTTTTATTGGAGCACTCAATGACTGTATTATTGGAGCACTGTATTGCTATATTATTGTAGCACTGTATGACTGTACTATAAGAGCACTGTATTATTCTATTATTGGAGCACTGCATGACTCTATTATAGGAGCACTGTATTGCTGTATTATTGTAGCACTGTATGATTGTATTATTGGAGCATTGTATGGCTGTACTATAAGAGCACTGTATTATTCTATTATTGGAGCACTGTATGACTGTATTATTGGAGCATTGTATGATTGTATTATTGGAGCATTGTATGATTGTATTATTGGAGCACTGTATGATTGTATTATTGGAGCACTGAATGACTGTATTATTGGAGCACTATATGACTATATTGTAGAAGCACCGTATGGCTGTATTATTGGAGCACTGTATGAGTTTATTATAGGAGCACTGTATGATTCTATTATTAGAGCTCCGTGTGACTGTATTATTGGAGCACTGTATGATTGTATTATTGGAGCACTGTATGATTGTATTATTGGAGCACTGAATGACTGTATTATTGGAGCACTATATGACTATATTGTAGAAGCACCGTATGGCTGTATTATTGGAGCACTGTATGAGTTTATTATAGGAGCACTGTATGATTCTATTATTAGAGCTCCGTATGACTGTATTATTGGAGCACTGTATGACTGTTATTGGAGCACTGTATGAGTGTATTATAGGAGCACCGTATGATTGTATTATAAGAGCACTGTATAAGTGTATTATTGGAGCACTATATGACTGTTTTGTAGGAGCACCGTATGACTGTATTATTGGAGCACTGTATGATTGTATTATAGGAGAACTGTATATTGTATTATAGGAGCACTGTATAAGTGTATTATTGGAGCACTATATGACTGTTTTGTAGGAGCACGGTATGACTGTATTATTGGAGCACTGTATGATTTTATTATAGGAGAACCGTATGATTGTATTATTGGAGCACTGTATGAGTGTATTATAGGAGCACTGTATGAGTGTATTATAGGAGCACTGTATGAGTGTATTGTAGGAGCACCGTATGACTGTATTATTGGAGCACCGTATGAGTGTATTATAGTAGCACTGTATGATTTTATTATAGTAGCACCGTATGATTGTATTATAGGAGCACTGTATGATTGTATTATAGGAGCACCGTATAAGTGTATTATAGGAGCACCGTATGATTGTATTATTGGAGCACTATATGAGTGTATTATAGGAGCACTGTATGACTGTGTTATTGGAGCACTGTATGAGTGTATTATAGGAGCATAGTATGATTATATTATTGGAGCTCTGTATGATTGTACCAAGTGACTGTAATATTGAAGCACTGTATGACGATATTATTTAAGTACTGTTGTTGCATTATCATTCAATGCCCAAATAAGACTTTTGACGAATAAGACTATTGACGTGTTTCGGTAAAAATTCTCAGATTGCGATTATAAGTTACCAGACTGTTGTGTCAGCGTTGCATCCAATAGGGAGGTCAGGCATGACCGCTCTTCTCTACAGCCGGGTCTACATGTTCTCCAGGTGAGGACCAGCGCTGGGGGCTCCTGTGGTCTTGTTTAGGATATATTGTGGTATATGGTCATCTCTTTCAGATATCCAAGACTCCTGGGACAAACACTACTGGTACCATTAACCTGAAGCGTCTCAGCAGCAATCATGTCTCGTCCTACACATCCTAGTTTAATGACATACGGTTTACGCAGACCACTTCCCGTAAAAGAACACATGGTGCAGATACGGTGCTGGAAACCAGCAGGTGCAGAGGACCAGTCCTGCTCTCGGGACCTAATAAAGCAGATGAATAGTATTTTCTCATTGACGTGTCACCAGATCCTATGATTCCTGCAGAATGTCAATCTGTTATTGGAGAGAAGTGGCTTTTTTGCTGCCTCTTTGACACCAGGTCACCTCATTGTGCGTGCAAACACATTAAGTCCTGCCTGCTGCCACTCCTGAGCAAGCTCTGCACTGTTATTGACCCCGTCCTGGCACTTTCTAGTTTCTTAAGAGCCCTAAAACCTTCTTCACTCCAACTGAACCTCTTTGTATGAAGTTCTATATGATCTGATAGGGGCAATCATAAAAGCGGCAATGTCCTTGCCTATAAAGCTCAGCTTTTGCAAAGCTATGATGACTGCACATAATAATAATCTTTATATTTATATAGCGCTAACATATTCCGCAGCGCTTTAGGCTATGTGCACACGCTCAGGATTTTTCACATTTTTACGGCCGTTTTCCGAGGAAAAAATGCATACATAAGCATCCCATCATTTATAATGCATTCTGCATTTCTTGTGCACATGATGTCGCAGAAAAAAACCGCATCGTGGTAAAAAACGCAGCATGTTCATTAATTTTGCGGATTTTTCACGTTTTTGCCGCTATTTAATGCATTGGGAAGCTCCGGGAAAAAAAACGCACAAAAACTGCAAAAAAAACGCATGCGGATTTCTTGCAGAAAATGTCCGGTTTTGTTCAGGAAATTTCTACAAGAAATCCTGACGTGTGCACATAGCCTTACAGTTTGCACACATTATCATCGCTGTCCCCAATGGGGCTCACAATCTAAATTCCCTATCAGTATGTCTTTGGAATGTGGGAGGAAAAAGGAGAACCCGGAGGAAACCCGCGCAAACACGGGGAGAACATACAAATTTTTTGCAGATGTTGTCCAAGGTGGGGCTTGAACCCAGGACTCCAGCGCTTGGAGATAAAACGAGTACGAGCCACCCCCTGGTAAAGCAACTAGTCTGCTCTTATAATTCAATCAGCGCAACACAGATCCATCAGCCTTGTCCTTGTAAACACTTTCTCCTGAGCTAACCACATCACTGACAGGATTCTGCAGATCATTTTGTGTCAGCTCTGCAATCCAGTGGAAATGGTTTTATGATTAAGCTCAATTCTCAGTCTTCATAACAATCTAGAGGTAATGCAAACTGCTGATATAAAACCTGAAGCGGGAACATGATGGGTCTTGTGGGGTGCTCCCGGTATATGTCGGGTCTTGTGGGGTGTTCCCAGTATATGGCAGGTCTTGTGGGGAGTTCTCGTATATGGCAGGTCTTGTGGGGAGTTCTCGTATATGGCAGGTCTTGTGGGGGGTTCCCGGTATACGGCAGGTCTTGTGGGGTGTTCCTGGTATATGGCATGTCTTGTGGGTTGTTCCTGGTATATGGCAGGTCTTGTGGGGTGTTCCCAGTATATGGCAGGTCTTGTGGGGTGTTCCTGCTATATGGCATGTCTTGTGGGTTGTTCCCAGTATATGGCAGGTCTTGTGGGAAGTTCTCGTATATGGCAGGTCTTGTGGGGGGTTCCCGGTATACGGCAGGTCTTGTGGGGTGTTCCCAGTATATGGCAGGTCTTGTGGGGTGTTCCCAGTATATGGCAGGTCTTGTGGGGTGTTCCTGGTATATGGCATGTCTTGTGGGTTGTTCCCAGTATATGGCAGGTCTTGTGGGGAGTTCTCGTATATGGCAGGTCTTGTGGGGTGTTCCCAGTATATGGCAGGTCTTGTGGGGTGCTCCCGGTATATGGCAGGTCTTGTGGGGTGTTCCCAGTATATGGCAGGTCTTGTGGGGTGTTCCTGGTATATGGCATGTCTTGTGGGTTGTTCCCAGTATATGGCAGGTCTTGTGGGGTGTTCCCAGTATATGGCAGGTCTTGTGGGGTGCTCCCGGTATATGGCAGGTCTTGTGGGGTGTTCCCAGTATATGGCAGGTCTTGTGGGGTGTTCCCGGTATATGGCAGGTCTTGTGGGGTGTTTCCGGTATACGGCAGGTCTTGTGGGGTGTTCCCGGTATACGGCAGGTCTTGTGGGGTGTTCCCAGTATATGGCAGGTCTTGTGGGGTGTTCCTGGTATATGGCGGGTCTTGTGGGGTGTTCCCGGTATATGGCAGGTCTTGTGGGGTGTTCCCGGTATATGGCGGGTCTTGTGGGGTGTTCCCAGTATATGGCAGGTCTTGTGGGGTGTTCCCGGTATATGGCGGGTCTTGTGGGGTGTTCCCGGTATATGGCAGATCTTGTGGGGTGTTCCCGGTATATGGCAGGTCTTGTGGGGTGTTCCCGGTATGCGGAAGGTCTTGTTGGGTGATCCCCGTATATGGCGGGTCTTGTGGGGTGTTTCTGGCATATGTAGGGTCTTGTGGGGTTTTCCTGGTATTCGACAGGTTTTGTGGGGTATTCCTGGCATATGGAGCATCTTGTGGGGTGTTCACTGTAAACTGCAAGTCCTGTGGGGTGTTCCTGGTATACGGCAGGTCTTTTGGGGTGTTCCCCGTACATGGCAGGTCTTGTGGGGTGTTCCCCGTATATGGCAGGTGTTGTGGGGTGTTCCCGGTATGCGGAAGGTCTTGTGGAGTATTTCCAGCATATGGAGGGTCTTGTGGTCTATTCCAGGTATACGGCAGGTCTTGTGGGGTGTTCCCAGTATATGGCAGGTCTTGTGGGGTGTTCCTGGTATATGGCATGTCTTGTGGGTTGTTCCCAGTATATGGCAGGTCTTGTGGGGAGTTCTCGTATATGGCAGGTCTTGTGGGGTGTTCCCAGTATATGGCAGGTCTTGTGGGGTGCTCCCGGTATATGGCAGGTCTTGTGGGGTGTTCCCAGTATATGGCAGGTCTTGTGGGGTGTTCCTGGTATATGGCATGTCTTGTGGGTTGTTCCCAGTATATGGCAGGTCTTGTGGGGAGTTCTCGTATATGGCAGGTCTTGTGGGGTGTTCCCAGTATATGGCAGGTCTTGTGGGGTGCTCCCGGTATATGGCAGGTCTTGTGGGGTGTTCCCAGTATATGGCAGGTCTTGTGGGGTGTTCCCAGTATATGGCATGTCTTGTGGGGTGTTCCCGGTATATGGCAGGTCTTGTGGGGTGTTTCCGGTATACGGCAGGTCTTGTGGGGTGTTCCCAGTATATGGCAGGTCTTGTGGGGTGTTCCCGGTATATGGCGGGTCTTGTGGGGTGTTCCCGGTATATGGCAGGTCTTGTGGGGTGTTCCCGGTATATGGCAGGTCTTTTGGGGTGTTCCCCGTACATGGCAGGTCTTGTGGGGTGTTCCCCGTATATGGCAGGTGTTGTGGGGTGTTCCCGGTATGCGGAAGGTCTTGTGGAGTATTTCCAGCATATGGAGGGTCTTGTGGTCTATTCCAGGTATACGGCAGGTCTTGTGGGGTGTTCCCAGTATATGGCAGGTCTTGTGGGGTGTTCCCAGTATATGGCAGGTCTTGTGGGGTGTTCCTGGTATATGGCATGTCTTGTGGGTTGTTCCCAGTATATGGCAGGTCTTGTGGGGAGTTCTCGTATATGGCAGGTCTTGTGGGGTGTTCCCAGTATACGGCAGGTCTTTTGGGGTGTTTCCCCGTATACGGCAGGTCTTGTGGGGTGTTTCCAGCACATGGAGGGTCTTGTGGGCTATTCCAGGTATACGGAAGGTCTTGTGGGGTGTTCAATGTAAACAGGTCTTTTGGGGTGTGCCCGGTATATGCAGGTCTTGTGGGGTGTTCCTGGTATATGGCAGGTTTTCAAGGAAAGTTCCCACGATCTATGAACAGCCAGCAGAGGGCGCCTCACCGCAAATGAAGCTAAATATAGCTCATTGATCTATATTTAGACTCATTCCCCGGGGTTTTGCAGCGAGGAGTAGCATTGCATTAGCAAAGCTCCTTGCTGCAAAATGTTTTAACCCCTTCAGAAGGATTTACATCGTTGGACGTTACAGATCTGCGGAGGGTATGTATATTGTTGGTTTATTATGTTTTTTCTTTCACAGAACGAGGGTCTTCAGTGACTGGATTGGGCGTAGAATAAAATACTCCAACAACCATTGTTTTTATTTCATTAAAATAATTTTAAATAATGTGTTTGTGTTTTATTTAACCCTTTACTACAATTGGATTAATAATGGATAGGTGTCATAATTGACGCCTCTCCATTATTAATTAGGCTTAATGTCACCTTACAATAGCAAGGTGGCATTAACCCTTCATTACCCCATATCCCACCGCTACACGGGAATGGGAAGAGAGTGGCCAAGTGCCAGAATAGGCGCATCTTCCAGATGTGCCTTTTCTGGGGTGGCTGGGGGCAGATATTTGTAGCCAGGGGGGCCAATAACCGTGGACCCTCTCCAGGCTATTAATATCTGCCCTCAGTCACTGGCTTTACTACTCTGGCGGAGAAAATTGCGCGGGAGCCCACGCCAATTTTTTCCGCCATTTAACCCTTTATTTTAAGAGCTAGAACGGCCAAATTTTGCAGATACACTCTACTGACATTAGTAGTGTGAAATCTGCAAAAAAAATGGAGAGAAGACATGGTTTACTGTATGTAAACCATGTCTCAAATCATGTCGGGTTTTAGGAAGGAGAAAGAAAAAGCCGGTAATTGAATTACCGGCTTTCAAGCTGTATAGCGCTGGAAAAAATATTAATATATATATACATATATGTGTCTAATGACATTATATATATATAGACAGTATATATATATATTTTTTTCTTTTTGGGACACATGGATCATTTCTATAGCGGTATGTTGGTTTTGCAAGCCTGCGAGAAAACCACGCAGTACGGATGCCATACGGATTACATACGGAGGATGCCATGCGCAAAAAACGCTGACACACCCTGCCTACGGAGGAGCTACGGACCACTATTTTCGGGACATTTCAGCGTATTACGGCCGTAATATACGGACCGTATTTTCATACGCTGAGTGTGAAGCCGGCCTTACTGTTAGCGCGGGTGTATGAGCAGTATATATACAGTGGGGGAAATAAGTATTTGATCCCTGGCTGATTTTGTACGTTTGCCCACTGACAAAGACATGAACAGTCTATAATTTTAAGGGTAGGTTCATTTTAACATTGAGAAATAGAATATCAAAAATAAAATCCAGAAAAATCACATTGTATAAATTATATAAATTTATTGCAGTGAGAATAAACAACAATCCTTTCAAGGCTGCGGTTATCCCGGTTGCGTGTGCACCTTTTTCTACCACACTTTTTCCTTCCACTCCACTTTCCATTAATATTCTTGAATACAGCACTGTGTGAACAGCCGGCTTCTTTAGCAATGACCTTTTGTGGCTTCCCCTCCTTGTGGAGTGCATCAGTGACGCCTTCTGGACATCTGTCAAGTTAACAGTCTTCCCCATGATTGTGGAGCTACTGAAACAGACTAAGGGACCTTTATAAATACTTAGGAAGCCTGTCAGTGACTGCCTTCTAGACAGCTGAGTTCACACTGCGATAGTGTGACCCGATTAACGGACTAAGTTACACCGAGGCATAACGTGGTGTAACGTAGTCCATTAACGCCGCAATTACTTTCTACGGCGGATGCATCGCATGGGCGTGCGCTAGCGATGTACCGTCATTGAGTGACGGACCCGAGACTCGGGCTGCAGCGTTTCCGGGTCCGTCACTGCTAGCGCAGATGGAGCTAGCAGATACTCCATCTGCGCTAGCACTGTGCCAACGTCGGCACTTGCGTTAGCGCAGTCCGTTTAACGTATATGTTGAACGGACTGCACTAGCGCAGTGTGAACTTAGCCTTACAGAGGTGGGTGCACTTTCCCTGTGCCCCGCACAGTGCGCCCTCTCCCCCGCACTCGTCTCGCACGGTGCGCCCTCTTCCTCCGCACTCCTCGCCCTGCACGGTGCGCCCTCTCCCCCGCACGGTGCGCCCTCTTCCTCCGCACTCCTCGCCCTGCACGGTGCGCCCTCTCCCCCGCACGGTGCGCCCTCTTCCTCCGCACTCCTCGCCCCGCACGGTGCGCCCTCTTCCTCCGCACTCCTCGCCCCGCACGGTGCGCCCTCTTCCTCCGCACTCCTCGCCCCGCACGGAGCGCCCTCTTCCTCCGCACTCCTCCCCCCACACGGTGCGCCCTCTTCCGCTGCGCCCTCTTCCTCCGCACTCCTCGCCCCGCACGGTGCGCCCTCTCCACTGCACTCCTCGCCCCGCACGGTGCACCCTCTTCCGCACTCCTCACCTGCACGGGGCGCCCTCTCCACCGCACTCCTCGCACCGCGCGCCCTCTTCCACTGCACTCCTCGCCCCGCACGGTGCACCCTCTTCCCTGCACGCTGCGCCCTCTTCCGCACTCCTCGCCCGCACTCCTCGCCCCGCACGGTGCGCCCTCTTCTCCTGCACGCTGCGCCCTATTCCTCCGCACTCCTCGCCCTGCACAGTGCACCCTCTTCCCCGCACTCTGCGCCCTCTTTACCGCACTCCTCGCCCCGCACGGTGCGCCCTCTTCCTCCGCACTCCTCGCACCGCACAGTGCGCCCTCTCCACTGCACTCCTCGCCCCGCGTGGTGCGCCCTCTTCCCTGCACGCTGCGCCCTCTTCCTCACTCCTCGCCCGCACGGTGCGCCCTCTCCAAAGCACTCATCGCCCCGAACGGTGCGCCCTCTTCCTACGCACTCCTCGCCCCACATGGTGCGCCCTCTCCACTGCACTCCTCGCCCCGCACGGTGCGCCCTCTTCCCCTGCACCCTCTTCCTCTGCACTCCTCGCCCCGCACGGTGCGCCCTCTTCCCCGCACTCTGAGCCCTCTCTACCGCACTCCTCGCCCCGCATGCTGCGCCCTCTTCCTCTGCACTCCTCGCCCCGCATGGTGCGCCCTCTCCACCGCACTCCTCGCCCCGCACGTTGCACCCTCTTCCTCCGCACTCCTCCCCCCGCACGGTGCGCCCTCTTCTCCTGCACGCTGCGCCCTATTCCTCCGCACTCCTCGCCCTGCACAGTGCACCCTCTTCCCCGCACTCTGCGCCCTCTCTACCGCACTCCTCGCCCCGCATGGTGCGCCCTCTTCCTCCGCACTCCTCGCCCTGCACTCCTCGCCCCGCACAGTGCACCCTCTCCACTGCACTCCTCGCCCGCACGGTGCGCCCTCTCCAACGCACTCCTCGCCCCGCACGTTGCGCCCTCTTCCTCCGCACTCATCCCCCCGCACGGTGCGCCTCTTCCCTGCACTCCTCGCCCCGCACGGTGCGCCCTCTTCCCCGCACTCCTCACCCGCACTCTGCGCCCTCTTCCTCTGCACTCCTCGCCCCGCACGCTGCGCCCTCTGCCCCGCACTCCTCGCCCCGCATGGTGCGCCCACTTCCCCGCACTCTGCGCCCTCTTCCTCTGCACTCCTCGCCCCGCATGGTGCGCCCTCTCCACCGCACTCCTCGCCCCGCACGGTGCACCCTCTTCTCCTGCACGGTGCGCCCTCTTCCTCTGCATTCCTCGCCCCGCATGGTGCGCCCTCTCCACCGCACTCCTCGCCCCGCACGGTGCACCCTCTCCACCGCATGGTGCGCCCTCTTCCTCCGCACTCCTCCCCCCGCACGGTGCGCCCTCTTCCCTGCACTCCTCACCCCGCACTCTCTTCCTCCGCACTCCTCGCCCCGCACGCTGCGCCCTTTTCCCCGCACGGTGCGCGCCCACTTCCCCTTACTCCGTGCCCTTACTCCGCACTCCTTGCCCCGCACGTTGCGCCCTCTTCCCCCACACTCCTCGCCCCGCACGCTGCGCCCTTTTCCCCGCACTCCTCGCCCTGCACGGTGCGACCACTTTCCCCCCGCACGCTGCGCCCTCTTCTTCCGCACTCCTCGCCCCGCACGCTGCGCCCTCTTCTTCCGCACTCCTCGCCCCGCACACTGCGCCCTCTTCCCCGCACGGTGCGCCCACTTCCCTGCACTCCTCGCCCCACACGCTGTGCCCTCTTCCTCCGCACTCCTTGCCCCGCACGCTGCGCCCTCTTCCTCCGCACTCCTCGCCCCGCACGGTGCACCCTCTCCACTGCACTGCTCGCCCCGCACGGTGCACCCTCTTCCCCACACTCCTCGCCCTGCACGGTGCGACCACTTCCCCCCGCACGCTGCGCCCTCTTCCTCCGTAATCCTCGCCCCGCACGCTGCACCCTCTTCCCCGCACGGTGCGCCCACTTCCCTGCACTCCTCGCCCCACACACTGCGCCGTCTTCCTCCGCACTCCTTGCCCCGCACGCTGCGCCCTCTTCCTCCGCACTCCTCGCCCCGCACGGTGCGCCCACTTCCCCGCACTCCTCGCCCTGCACGCTGCGCCCTCTTCCCCCGCACTTCTCGCCCTGCACGCTGCGCCCTCTTCCCCGCACGCTGCGCCCTCTTCCCCTGCACGGTGCACCCTCTTCCTCCGCACTCCTAGCCCCGCATGCTGCGCCCTCTTCCCCCGCACTCCTCGCCCCGCACGCTGCGCCCTCTTCCCCCACACTCCTCGCCCCGCACGCTGCGCCCTCTTCCCCTGCACTCCTCGCCCCGCACGCTGCGCCCTCTTCCCCCACACTCCTCGCCCCGCCCTCTTCCCCCGCACTCCTCGCCCCGCACGCTGCGCCCTCCTCCCCGCACGCTGCGCCCTCTCCCCCGCACTCTGTGCCTTCTTCCCCTGCACGCTGCGCCCTCTTCCTCCGCACTCCTCGCCCCGCACGCTGTGCCCTATTCCTCCGCACTCCTCGCCCGCACGCTGCGCCCTCTTCCCCGCCCGCACGCTGCGCCCTCTTCCCCCGCACTTCTCGCCCCGCACTCTTCCCCCGCACTCCTCGCCCCGCACGCTGCGCACTCTTCCCCGCACTCCTCGCCCGCACCCTGCGCCCTCTCCCCCCACACTCCTCGCCCGCACGGTGCACCCACTTCCCCGCACTCTGCGCCCTTCCCCCGCACCCTCTCCAACGCACTCCTCGCCCCGCACGCTGCGCCCTCTTCCCCCGCACGTTGCATCCTCTTCCCCCGCACTCCTCGCCCCGCACGCTGCGCCCTCTTCCCCCGCACTCCTCGCCCCGCACCCTCTCCCCCGCACGGTGCACCCACTTCCCCGCACTCCTCGCCCCGCACCCTCTCCACCGCACTCCTCGTCCCGCACGCTGCGCCCTGTCCCCCGCCGCACTCCTCGCCCCGCACGCTGCGCCCTCTTCCCCTGCACCCTCTCCTCCGCCTCTCCTCTACCCCCACACTCCTCGCCCCGCACGCTGCGCCCTCTTCCCCGCACTCTGCGCCCTCTTCCCCCGCACCCTCTTCACCGCACTCCTCGTCCTGCACGCTGCGCCCTCTTCCCCGCACTCTGCGCCCTCTCCCCTCGCACCCTCTGCCCTGTTCCCCGCACTCCTCGCCCCGCACGCTGCGCCCTCTTCCCCGCCCCCTCTCCACCGCACTCCTCGTCCCGCACGCTGCGCCCTGTTCCCCGCACGCTGCGCCCTCTTCCCCCCCACCCTCTTCACCGCACTCCTCGTCCCGCACGCTGCGCCCTCTTCCCCGCACTCCTCGCCCCGCACGCTGCGCCCTCTTCCCTCGCACCCTCTTCACCGCACTCCTCGTCCCGCACGCTGCGCCCTGTTCCCCGCACGCTGCGCCCTCTTCCCCCCCACCCTCTTCACCGCACTCCTCGTCCCGCACGCTGCGCCCTCTTCCCCGCACTCCTCGCCCCGCACGCTGCGCCCTCTTCCCTCGCACCCTCTTCACCGCACTCCTCGTCCCGCACGCTGCGCCCTCTTCCCCGCACTCCTCGCCCCGCATGCTGCGCCCTCTTCCCCCGCACCCTCTTCACCGCACTCCTCGTCCCGCACGCTGCGCCCTCTTCCCCGCACTCCTCGCCCCGCACGCTGCGCCCTCTTCCCCCGCACCCTCTTCACCGCACTCTGCACCCTGTTCCCCGCACTCCTCGCCCCACACGCTGCGCCCTCTTCGCCCCGCACCATCTTCACCACACTCCTCGTCCCGCACGCTGCGCCCTGTTCCCCGCACTCCTCGCCCTGCACGCTGCGCCCTCTTCCTCCGCACTCCTAGCCCCGCATGCTGCGCCCTCTTCCCCCGCACTCCTCGCCCCGCACGCTGCGCCCTCTTCCCCCGCACTCCTCGCCCCGCACGCTGCGCCCTCTTCCCCTGCACTCCTCGCCCCGCACGCTGCGCCCTCTTCCCCCGCACTCCTCGCCCCGCACGCTGCGCCCTCTTCCCCCGCACGCTGCGCCCTCTTCCTCCACACTCCTCGCCCCGCACGCTGCGCCATCTTCCCCTGCACGCTGCGCCCTCTTCCTCCGCACTCCTCGCCCCACACGCTGCGCCCTCTTCCTCCGCACTCCTCGCCCGTACACTGCGCCCTATTCCTCCGCACTCCTCGCCCGCACGCTTCGCCCTCTTCCCTGCCCGCTGCGCCCTCTTCCCCCGCACTCCTCGCCCCGCACGCTGCGCACTCTTCCCCGCACTCCTCGCCCGCACGGTGCACCCACTTCCCCGCACTCTGCGCCCTCTTCCCCCGCACCCTCTCCAACGCACTCCTCGCCCCGCACCCTCTCCCCCCACACTCCTCGCCCGCACGGGGCACCCACTTCCCCGCACCCTCTCCACCGCACTCCTCGTCACGCACGGTGCGCCCTGTCCCCCGCACGCTGCGCCCTCTTCCCCTGCACCCTCTCCTCCACCCCGCACGCTGCGCCCTCTTCCCCGCACTCTGCGCCCTCTTCCCCCGCACCCTCTTCACCGCACTCCTCGTCCCGCACGCTGCGCCCTCTTCCCCGCACTCCTCTCCCCACCCTCTCCCCTCTGCCCTGTTCCCCGCACTCCTCGTCCCGCACGCTGCGCCCTCTTCCCCGCACTCCTCGCCCCGCACGCTGCGCCCTCTTCACCGCACTCCTCGCCCCGCACGCTGCGCCCTCTTCCCCGCACTCCTCGCCCCGCACGCTGCGCCCTCTTCCCCCGCACTCCTCGCCCCGCACGCTGCGCCCTCTTCCCCCGCACTCCTCGTCCTGCACGCTGCGCCCTCTTCCCCCGCACTCTGCGCCCTCTTCTCTCGCACCCTCTTCCCCGCACGCTGCGCCCTCTTCCCCGCACTCCTCGCCCCGCACGCTGCGCCCTCTTCC